>NC_031768.1:93519204-93520664 GCF_001522545.3 Parus major
CGGCAAATGATGATGTCATAGGGTAGATGGTGACGTCATGTGGCAGATGATGACGTCACATGACATGTGATGGCGTCACGGGGTAGAGGGTGACGTCATGGGGCAGATGGTGACATCACAGGGCAGATGATGACGTCACATTCCATGTGATGACATCACCGGGCAGATGATGACGTCATAGGGTAGATGGTGACATCACGGGACAGATGGTGACGTCACATTACATGTGATGACATAACGGGGTAAATGCTGACGTCACAGAGCAGACGGTGACGTCACATGACATGTGATGACGTCACGGGGCAGACGATGATGTCACATACCATGTGATGACGTCACGGGGCAGATGGTGACGTCACATGCCATGTGATGACGTCATGGGACAGATGGTGACGTCACGGTACATATGATGACGTCACGGTGCAGAGGGTGGCGTCACGGGGCAGATGATGAGGTCATGGGGCAGGTGCTGACGTCACGGAGCAGAGGGTGATGTCACGGTGTAGATGATGACGTCACTGTGTTGATGATGACGTCACGGTGTAGATGGTGACGTCACGGTGCAGATGATGACATCACGATGTAGATGGTGACGTCACGGTGTAGATGATGACGTCACGGTGTAGAGGATGACGTCACGGTGTAATGATGACATCGCGGTGTAGATGACGTCGTCACTGTGTAGATGATGACGTCACAGTGTAAATGATGACGTCACGGTGTAGATGATGACATCGCGGTGTAGATGATGACGTCACGGTGCAGAGGGTGACCTCACGGTGCGGAGGATGACGTCACGGGGCAGAGCGTGACATCACGGGGCAGATAGTGATGTCATAGTACATATGATGACGTCACGGTGTAGATGATGACGTCATAGTGTAAATGATGACGTCACGGTGCAGATGATGACGTCGCATGGCGGAGTGTGATGTCACGGGGCAGATAGTGACGTCATAGTACATATGATGACGTCACGGAGCAGAGGGTGACCTCACGGTGCGGATGGTGACGTCACGGGGCATACTATGACGTCATAGTACATATGATGACATCACGGTGCAGATGGTGACGTCACGGTACATACGATGACGTCACGGTGCAGAGTGTGACGTCACGGGGCATACTATGACGTCATAGTACATATGATGACATCACGGTGCAGATGGTGACGTCACTGTACATACGATGACGTCACGGTGCAGAGTGTGACGTCACGATGTAGTTGATGACATCGCGGTGACGATGATGAAATCATAGTGTAGATGATGACGTCACGATGTAGATGATGATGTCACTGTACATGCAATGACGTCACGGGGCAGAGTGTGACGTCACGGTGCGGAGGGTGAAGTCGCGGGGCATATGATGACGTCAGAGTACATATGATGACGTCACGGGGCAGATGGTGACGTCACTGCACATACGATGACGTCACGGTGCAGAGTGTGACGTCACGG
>NC_031768.1:93520764-93522205 GCF_001522545.3 Parus major
CCCATTTAACCCTTTCCTGTCCATCCCAATCCCCATTTAACCCCTCCCAGTCCCTCCCAGTGACCCCAGTGACCCCTCCCAGTTTATCCCAGTTTATCCCAGTCCCTCCCAGTTTATCCCAGTTACCATCCCAGTCCATCCCAGTTCATCCCAGTCCATCCCAGTTCATCCCAGTTCATCCCAGTGCCCATTTAACTGCTCATAGTCAGCTCTTGGTCACTCCCAGTCTGCTCCCAGTCACTCCCAGTTCATCCCAGTCCCTTCCCAGTTTATCCCAGTCACTCCCAGTCACTCCCAGTCCCCTCCCAGTTCATCCCAGTCCCCTCCCAGTCACTCCCAGTCACTCCCAGTCAATCCCAGTCCCCTCCCAGTTTATCCCAGTCACTCCCAGTCCATCCCAGTGCCTGTTTAACCCCTTTCTGTCCACTCCAGTCCCCATTTAACCCCTCCCAGTCCCTCCCAGTGACCCCAGTGACCCCTCCCAGTTCATCCCAGTTTATCCCAGTTACCATCCCAGTCCATCCCAGTTCATCCCAGTCCATCCCAGTTCATCCCAGTTCATCCCAGTGCCCATTTAACTCCTCATAGTCCACTCCTGGTCACTCCCAGTCTGCTCCCAGTCACTCCCAGTCAATCCCAGTCACTCCCAGTTTATCCCAGTCCCCTCCCAGTTTATACCAGTCCCCTCCCAGTCACTCCCAGTCCCCTCCCAGTCTGCTCCCAGTCACTCCCAGTTTATCCCAGTCACTCCCAGTCCATCCCAGTGCCCATTTAACCCCTTTAACTCCACTGCAGTCACTCCCAGTCTGCTCCCAGTCACTCCCAGTTTATCCCAGTCCCCTCCCAGTCCCCTCCCAGTTTATCCCAGTCACTCCCAGTCCATCCCAGTCTCCATTTAACCCCTTCCTGTCCACTCCAGTTCCAATTTAACCCTTTCCTGTCCATCCCAATCCCCATTTAACCCCTCCCAGTTCCCTCCCAGTGACCCCAGTGACCCCTCCCAGTCCCTCCCAGTTTATCCCAGTCCATCCCAGTTTATCCCAGTCCATCCCAGTCCCGTCCCAGTCCATCCCAGTCACTCCCAGTCACTCCCAGTCTCCATTTAACCCTTTCCAATCCATCCCAGTGCCCATTTAACCCCTTTAACTCCACTGCAGTCACTCCCAGTCTGCTCCCAGTCACTCCCAGTTTATCCCAGTCACTCCCAGTCCATCCCAGTCTCCATTTAACCCCTTCCTGTCCACTCCAGTGCCCATTTAACCCCTTCCTGTCCATCCCAATCCCCATTTAACCCCTTTAACTCCACTCCAGTGACCCCGGTGACCCCTCCCAGTCCATCCCAGTCCCCTCCCAGTTTATCCCAGTTCATCCCAGTTACCATTCCAGTCCCCTCCCAGTCCATCCCAGTCACTCCCAGTCCATCCCAGTTCCCATTTAACCC
>NC_031768.1:93522305-93523567 GCF_001522545.3 Parus major
ACACCTGGGGACACCCAAAAACACACCTGGGGACACCTGGGGACACCTGGGGACACCTGGGGACACACCTGGGACACACCTAGGGATACCAAAACCTCACCTGAGACACACCTGGGGACACCTGGGGACACCTGGGGACACCAAAAACACACCTGAGACACAGCTGGGGACACCTGGGATAGAGCAGGACACACCTGGACACACCTGGAGGGGGTTGGGACACACCTGAGACACCTGAGGACATCGGGGGACACCTGGGGACACCTAGAGAGGATTTAGAGAGGTTTGGGACACACCTGAGCTCACCTGAGACACAGCTGGGGACACCAGGACACACCTGGGATAGAGCAGGACACACCTGGAGGGGGTTGGGACACACCTGGGGACACCAAAACCTCACCTGGGGACACCTGGAGGGGTTTCAGACACACCTGGGGACACCTGGGGGGGTTTGGGGACACCTGGGGACACCTGGAGAGGATTTAGATTGGTTTGGGACACACCTGAGTTCACCTGGACACACCTGGGATAGAGCAGGACACACCTGGGGACATCAGAACCTCACCTGAGACACACCTGGGGACACCTGGGGACACCTGGGGACACCAGGACACACCTGGGGACACCTGAGACACACCTGGAGGGGGTTGGGACACACCTGGGGACACCAAAACCTCACCTGGGACACACCTGGACACACCTGGGGACACCTGAGATAGAGCAGGACACACCTGGGGACACTTTGGGACACCTGGGGACACCTGGGGGGGTTTGGGGACACCTGGGGACACCTGGAGAGGATCTAGAGAGGTTTGGGACACACCTGAGCTCACCTGGACACACCTGAGATAGAGCAGGACACACCTGGAGACACCAAAACCACACCTGGGGACACCTGGGGACACCTGGGGACACCTGGAGGGGGTTGAGACACACCTGGGGACACCTGAAACACACCTGGGGACACCTGAAACACACCTGGGGACACCTGGGGACACCAAAAACACACCTGGGGACACCAAAAACACACCTGGGGACACCAAAAACACACCTGGGGACACCTGGATGGGGTTTGAGACACACCTGAGACACCTGGGACACCCATGGGGACACCTGGGGACACCTGGAGGGGTTTGAGACACACCTGAGGTCACCTGGGGACACCAAAACCTCACCTGGGGACACCTGGGATAGAGCAGGACACACCTGGGGACACCTGGGACACACCTGAGACACCTGAGGACATCTGGGGACACCTGAGA
>NC_031768.1:93523667-93524945 GCF_001522545.3 Parus major
CGTAGCGCTCCGCCATTACCGTTCCCGGGGCCCGTTCGTCGTTCCCGTAGCGCTGAGGGCAGCGGCGGGGCCTTTACGGGGGACTGGGATGAACTGGGAGGGGAGCGGACTGGGATGAACCGGACGCCGTTTGCGTAGCGCTGAGGGCAGCGGCGGGGCCTTTACGGGGGACTGGGATGAACTGGGACGGGACTGGGATGAACCGGACGCCGTTCGTGTAGCGCTGAGGGCGGCCGTGCGCCCCTTACGCCATTTACGTAGCGCTGCGGGCAGTGCTGGGGCATTTTGGGGGGACTGGAGGGGACTGGGATGAACTGGGATGGACTGGGAGGTCTCAGGAGGGAACTGGGATGAACTGGGAGGGGACTGGGATGGACTGGAACGGACTGGGAAAAGCCTAAGAGACGTTAGGAGGGAGCTGCGGTGGACTGGGAGACGTTAAAAGCGGACTGGGATAAACTGGGAGAGATTTGGAACTGGGATGAACTGGGGAGCTTCAGGAAGGAACTGGGAGCGCCTTCCCTCGCCGCGCATGCGCGGCCGCAAAGCTCCGCCCCTCGGAGCCCCACCCATTAAAGCATTGACCAATCAAAGCACGGCTCTGTCGTCCCGCCTTTTTTTTAGCCACTCCCACTTGAGTATCGCCCAATCAAAACTCCTCATTAAAACAAAGCAGCTAAAAAGCTCCGCCCCTTCGGAGCGTTGTCCAATCAAATCGCTTTTTGTTCGAGCTCCGCCCCCTCCTCCCCTACGCTTGCCTGGTGAGGGCGCCAAGATGGCGGCGGCGGCGCCGGGCGGCGGCGGCTCCTGCGGAGGAGGCGCCGGGAGCGGGGGGGGCCCCGGGAGCGCCGGGAACGGCACCGGAAACACCGGGAACAACGGCGGGATGGAGGTGGATGGGGCAGGTGAGGGCGGGGGAAGCGGGAAGGGCGGCGGCGTTAACGAGAGCGGCACCGGGAAGGGGCAAATCGTGAGGGGAAAAATTCCAGGGAAAGCCTCAAAATCACCGGGAATGGCCCCGGGAATAACGGGGGGTGGGGCAGGCAGCGGCGGGAATGGCGCTGGGAATAACGGGAATGGTGTTGGGAATAACGGGAGCGGCACCGGGAAGGGACAAATCGTGAGGGGAAAAATCCCAGGGAGAGCCTCAAAATCACCGGGAATTGACCCAAAAACATTGGGAATTGCCCAAACCCCCGGGAATTACCACAAAATCCATCAGGAATTGCCCCAAATCCCCGGGAATTTTTGGGAACGGCCCCAAATCCCCCGGGAATG
>NC_031768.1:93525045-93582848 GCF_001522545.3 Parus major
CACCACATGGGTGGAGTCTGCACTGCTGCTAACCTATGGGCTTTTCATCCTACAGAACCTCTTAGTGATGCTCATGGAACTACAGCACTTCCAAAATGACCAATAAAAATAAGATCACACTACTCTAAAAGCCAGTCTTTACAGTTCCCTGCTTTGGTCATGCCTTTAAACAGAATTTGTCTCTTATGGCTTACATTTTGTCAGAGCTCAGTCCTGTGTGGGGAAACAGATTTAGTTTTCACTATGCAGGACAGTTTTTTAAATAGTGCTATTACCAAGGCAGGGAAAAGAAGAATGACTGTACGTGTTCCACTACAGAACAGACCAAGGCAGGATACTGAATCTCTGTTAGAGGGAGTTATGCTTCCTTACTGAAGTTCTAGATATCAACAAGCCTAGAGAAAAACAGTTTTTGCTACAAACTTTGTAAGGAGAGCTTTACAGGTAGAAAAAAATGTTGACAGTAAGATGTTACTGGAGTATGGCATTATATCAACTGTATTCATTAACTTTGAATTGCTGATCTCAAGGCCCCAGACCCTCATATTATATACAACAGAATATTTCTGTTCCCCTCAGCATCACCAGAGTATTTGTACACTACAAAACAAGTCCCCCTATAAAAGCATTTTTATGGTAAATGTTCACAGATAAATAACATCAACTCTGACAGAACAAATTCATCCAGGACCCAAACTTTTTGGTAGAATTTTAATGCCAATGCTCATACTTAATTCTATCATATCCTGGAATGTAAATTAGGACTCTCACAACCTGAGGATATATTAACCATCACATAGCAATTAATACTTTATATCTGTTCATCCTCATCAAAATTCATAGAATGATTAATAATTTTTAAAAGTGAATCATCCTACTTAACAATTACTCCTTGTTTGTTATACCTTGCAAGATCTGTAGAGATCTTTGTACATTCCTTGACAGTTAATTACTATTGGTGATCAAGGGTCTCAGTATCTCTTCCTACTCCATCATTAAACTCCAGGAACTTCTCTGTTCCTGCTCCTTAACTCAGCCCTTGCTATGGTCCCAGTTGTGTGCTATTTTTGTCAGCTCTAGCTGTGGATAATGTGGAAGCTTATGTGTAATAGCACTGTTTTCTCCCCAGCACTTTTCCCTAAGGCTCTCAAAGAAAGAATGGAAAACACGATTAAACCTCCTTTTCATACACAAGAGCACAAAAGGCAAGTGCAAAATGAAGAGCCAGAGTGCTGCTCTTGTGTTGGAGGCAAGTAAGAGCCATAGTCTTGGTCTTTCCAACATCCTTAGGAAACACCTACAAAACAGCAAAACCCACTTAAAAACCCACAAAAATTAGGCTTAGGGTCTAAGGTACGCTAGAAGATTTGGGGCTGTGGTTGGACTGATGTTCTCCCAGCTCCTGGCTACCCAACATTTCTTGCCCAAGTGAGGTAGAGAGCCTGAGACTCATTTCCCTTCTTGCTCAACCTTTGCTAGATTGCAGCCAATTCAAAGCAGTAATTCTTCCTAGGCAGTGACTTTGCACAGCTGCTGCTGTCTTCTTTTAACTACTTATTTATAATTAAGGAACTGGAAAGTTAAAGGTTTACAAGGATCATCAGCTTTCCTGGAAACTGCTAACACATCTTTCAATCCCTAGCGCCCAGTTAGGGATATTCCTTGATTTTTGGAGATTTTTTGGTTTTATTTTGGCTTGGCTTTTTTATATAACTACTGACTACCTTTTGTGCTTTGCTTTATGCTGGAGATTTTCATCAGCAGATCACCTGTTTTAACAGGTTGCTCAAAACCCGTCATGGGAAGAAGAAAATGGAGGAGGACTGGGTACCTCTGTACATCAGTGATGTTTTCTGCCAAATACTGGTGCATGATATAACAAGTAAGACATGTTAATTTAGCAAACACAAATACTTTGTTCTCTTTCCCGTGGAAAAATGCAGTACATGCATTTTTGAAAGCTAAACCTTATATTCTAAATGTCAAATTAATTGATTACTTAATCCAAACTATTGGGATTTGGTAGAGAAGATACTATTTAAAATTTTATGGCAAGTGAGTACAGAAAAAGGTGAGGGATAACGGGGTAAAAATAGAAAAGGGGTGACAAGGAGTCATTTCAACAGGAAGTGGTATGTGGTGACTGCCACTAAGTCCTTAATAAATCATATTCTTTTAGCAGCTCCCTTGAGTTTTCATCTCTGCATTGCATGTGCACCAAGTCTCTATTCACCTGAAGAAAAGAAGCTTGGAAGAAGTGCCATAAACCTGGGAGCCCTCAACTATACTCTTCCACTAGCGAAGATGTGGGTATGAACAAACTGAAAACATCTGAAATTACTCATCTGCAGATACTTGCCAGTGTCACTCAGAACACCAATTTTAGCTGGGCACGATTTCTACAGCACTATAAAGCTCTCTGTGGAGTGTTCTGTGATCAGCACCATCACTGTTGCACGTCCCAGGGAACAGGAAATTCTAAGGGCCTTCCTGCAATAACACCGGGCCTTTTCCAAGGGCACCTCTGACTGCCCTTACTGCTGTGGGTGTCCATGGCCACAATGGGCTTTTCTTATGCTGGGAGCTATTTCTGTCTGTCTTTTACCACCTCTTGCTATCTATCCACCCACAGCTTTTAGTTTGGTTAGAGGATCTGAGACGAGGGAAGAGACCTACCAAGACAACTCCTACAGACACTGCACAGAAGATTTAAAAAGTATTCTACTGTTTGTCATGGTTTACCTTGCCTCCCATTTACTGTTGTGTGCAACAACAAATAACTATTCTAAACCCAATATGGGATTGCAATCTAAATTAACCTTTTAGCTTTGTGAGGCTCATTTGAGGTATTTGCAGAGCATGTTCTGGTTTAAGGCCTGCATATAGCCTCTACTTTTAGGAACAGCACAAAAAACCAGGGTGCACAGCAGGCTCCTTCCTGGAAGTTTTGTTTTTCCTTCCCATCTGTGTGGCTTAGAACAAAAGAGTCTAGACCAAATTACTACATGTTTGTTATGCAAAGGAAGTGGCTGCTCTTGTCACCAAGGCACAAGGAAAGGACTCCAAAAATACAAGCTCATGTCCTGCTCCCCTAATGATTTATTGTTCATCTTTGTGCAGTGTCTATAATTTGATTTGGGCTGAGTATTATGTATCATATTGAATTTTTCTTGCATTAAGTTCTAAAAACTCAAGGAAAAAAACACCGCAAAAGCTATTTAGAAAAAGTAACTGAAACAAATCTGGTAAGTTGTTTGTTTTCTCTGGGTTTCTGAGCTTTTGGTTCCACTCTGGGCCTACAGTTTTCTCAAGAATCATTATTGTTATAAGACTAAGACTTGGAGTCTCTCTGAGAGATTGATGTTGAAAAGAGAGATGGTAAGCTTACACAAGAATATGAATACACACAAGTGGACACATGTTCAAGACAAGATTTTTATAGCCTCCTCAGTGGGGAAAAGATCTACTTGTTTCCTACTCTCTGCTGTCTAACATCCACTGTGTTGTCACCTCTAACATGCCCACTTCTCTCAAGCCATTAGCAAGTCACTCTGGTATTTCCCAGTGGAACAACATTGACTCACACAAAACCCCTCAAGTGATAATTCTTCAGAGCCTCTCCATGCAACGTGAGATGGAAATGACTGTTAGGGCTCCAGTCAACCTCCAGGGCCAAAACCTGCCTATAAATAAACCCTAAACAGGAATTGCCATGCTATGGGTTGCCAGTTCACATGGTACTGTCCTTGGGGTGCTTTTCATGAGGTGCTGTCTGGTTCAGGTTTGATTTATAAAGACCTTCTAGCATCAGTATCTCTCATAAGGGAAGCCTTGTCTGCTCAGAAGGACCTGTTGTATGAGTTAACAAATGAGTTAAGCAACTAATCTGGCAAAATATTGCAGATCTCCATTTCAAGATTTTTATTACACTGGAAAAAAGTGAAGTGGTAATTACTGGATACAGTTCATTATATAATTATAAAAAAGTTACTCTAAGGCATATTTTTTATGGGCTCAGATTTAATTTTTAAAATGAAAAATCATCCAATTTGAGAAAAACAGCTGGGGTAAACTTCACTCTTTAAACTCAAATTGTTGATTCCTCCCCATTGTGACTAGTTGCAGTGAACAAAAGTTAAAAAAATGTGTCTTTATTAAACTAGAGATATAAGAAACAGTTATCACTCAGAAAACCTTGGAAGAAGCTTTGTGTTTACAGCTACAGGTTTGAGTAGAACTGTAGCTGGGTGGTATTTTCCTTCTCAGAAACAATTTAAGAGCTCTCAGGACTTCAGATGATGGTCTGGAATTACATGAGCATATTTGCAAACTCTTAAAATGTGTTTTGCTTCAAAGCTCACAGACTTCCCTGTGGCTGCCTAACAGAGCTGCTGTTCAAAAGCAGGATTCATGAGTTGGCTTGTGGTGGTGGTGATGTTCTGCAGGAGAGAGCACATCTACTGTGCTCTCCTTCAGCCAGCCCAGGCAAGCTGTGGTATCAGCCAGGGCCTCCCTGGAGTCAGGAGAAAGCACTAAGCTTTGGAGAAGCTCCACCCCACAGAAGAGATGTGTGGTACCTCTCCTAGAGCTGCTTGGGGAGAGTAACCACTGGCATACACAGCCATTATGATGGGGGTACTTTATTCCCATTAATTAAACTGGCCTTTCCTTTGATGTGTGATCTTGTCATTGGTCTGTTGGCCAGAAAGTGATATTCTGCGCTTCTGTGGGGCCCCTCATGTACCACATTCAAAATGTAGACAGCACAGTAAGCAGAAATGGGGATAAATTAAAGCTGACTAAAATAAAACATATTTTAGAGAACTTCAGCCACAACAGGATTTGAACAGGAAATGACTTCCCATGGTGGCTACTAACAAATAATGGACAGGAAAGACATTGTTGTTTGTCACCAGAATTTAAATCTTCTACCTATGCCCAGTGCCCACTACTCCACTTTGTTTTTTGCCAAAACCAGGATCTTAAAAATTAACAACAGTACATATACTCAGTGAAATGAGGCTCATTTTTACCACTTTCTTTTCTGCCTTAACACAGAAGCCACAAGCAGCAAAACTCACACCACAGCCACTGTGCATAGAGTGAGACACAAATTTCTAGTCCAATAGGAAGACAAGAATTCCCAACCACGTTGCACCAGCAGTCTGGTGAGTTTAGAATTCATTCTCACACAGAGCTGAATCCTCTGATCAAAACAGCAAGAAATTCTGTTGAAGGCAGCTACAGCATAACTTACCTAACAAAATATTCATCTTAGTGGTGGACTTCCAACTTAATGCAAGGAGAGTTCCTGCACCTCAGAAATCTCTTATTTTCTCTCCTGTAACTGTGACATCTGAAGGCCATATATATAATGTCTTTTAATGTCATTGATGCTTTATGGCAATGAGCTGCATGGGTTAATGGAATTTTATGAACATTCCCAAGCCATTTTAAGGTGCAGTCTTTCCCTTTTTGCCTTGCATACTTGTCTTTCACCTCTTATTTACCATTTTCTTGCCTATATAGACCTAATATTCTAGTAACCTCATTCATCAGTCTGTCAGCTTTCTGACAATGTATCTTACACCTTTTTGTTGGAATCTTACCTTACTGCCACATGTGTCATAAATGTGAGGATACACAAAATTTGTTGGTTTAGGAAACAAAAACAGCATTCAAGACAAATGGGTACAAGTGAATTATATAACAAAGTTTTACTCCTGACTTTGCACAGTTAATACCTTTAGGCCACCAGTGCCTACTATTTACAGCATTGATACAGCCTCACATTCAGAGGCCACACCTGCTGCTGAAGCTCTCATGTGATGTGCAGAATAACAAACAGGAAAAAAACCTTTAGTGTAGACTTAAAGCACAAAAAAACCACATTCACATAATATGGGAAAGCCAAACCAAAGGACACCTCTAACTTTTCATGAAGTGACCCTTGCACTCTGAGGTTACTGAATAACTGAGGTTACTGCCACTGGTTTTGCTGCTGCTTATTCACAGTGTTTTCCTGAAGAGGTTTATAGCTGATCTGCCCTGTTTGCAGCATTGTTAGTAGTTTTTCAGAGCCAAATAATTCTGGTTTTGGGGAGGGATAATCCGCTATAAACATTGTCATGTGGGGAGAGAGATGCAGGAGAAAGTCTGTAGAAAAATACCCTGAGGTTTTTTTGTTGCTAAGTACCAGGGCTTTGCAGAGGTGACAAGGCTTAGAAGTGTAACCAAGGTAGCTAATAGTTCTATTGACTAACACACTAAATAAGAGAGATGTTGCCAAAACCTAACTGATAAAGACAAAAAAAACATGCCTAGGAGACTATGTTGTTAGGATATTTTTCAAGGAATCTGCTGTTGGAGGCAAGTTTGTTTTTTTCTAAAAAGCCAGTGTTAAAGGCACAGCAGGCAGCAATAGCTTTTAAGAGGAAAAATAATTGCAAGGAGTAAAAAGAGGGGAGATGGATTGGTCCTGTCATGAAAAGAAGAAATGGAAAGGGAACAACAGGGAAGAACAGTAGTGCCAAAGGAGTGTGGGAGGCAGATAGAGGGTGAAAAGACAAGAAATCAGAAAAGTGAATGACAGGAGGAAAAAGGAGAAAAGAAATTATAGATGTGGACCTTGGTGTTTATGTCATTTTCCAGTTTCTCTTAGAAGGTTGATTCCTGCAGCATAAGCTGAGAACATGCTCACAGATACTTGGGGTTTCTTGGTAAGAGCTGCCCAGACTCTCTTCTCTGCCATAGTGTGTTCCCTCTACAGAGCACACCTGTCTGGGGAAGAGAGGAATAATGATTGGAATCACCATGACTTCCCTAGCACTCAGAACAAAGCTGCTGGTCTTCTGACTGTTACACTTCATTCCTTTCAAAACTGCACCCCAGGGAGAGGAGGGGATGGCTTCTGTTTCTGGATACCTAAAGACAAACCAACCTTTCAGTTTGGAGCTGAGCTGCTGTGCTTACACAAGTTATGGGTGCTGTAGAACACTGGAAGTTGGCACCAAAAATGAAACCACTGCTTGGAGAAAAAGGAGCACGGATTTCATTCTATCTAAGCATTGGTCTGTCCTTGGGGGAGCATTTTGAGATGTTCCTACCAGCAGTACTTAGTACTGCTCCACAAACATACTTGTTTCCTAAGTACAAATAAAGCTTTTGGACAGGTACTTTTATCCTTTAGCTTAGTTCCCCTTTCACCAACACTTCTCCAGCTATTTTCTGTATGTGAGATCTCCCAGACTTGTTCACAGTTGCATGCAGAAACACCAACTGTTCAGATACTGCACATGACCGTAATTATATATACTCATAATATAAATAATTAGAGTTATGCTCAGTGTATGAACAGTTAATATTGCTGTCTGATTTTTACAGAATGTGTGATGACAAATATATTTAAAAGGACCCATTAAAGCATTTCTAGCAAATCTTGGATTAGGAATCAGAAGTGCAGCCTGGCATCACTTCTCTTCTGCAGGTTCCTTACCCAGCACATCACAAGAACTATGTGAGGACTGATGGGAGCAAGTTGCCATGGAAATATCAGATGAAAGGTCAAAAAAAAGACCTTCCAGCAGAGCAGTATATGTCACTCCCAACATACACAAAGGGCAAATGCATCAAAGACTGATGATGCATTTTTCCAGAGACCACACCCACTCCTGATACTTGTCCCAAGACCATATTATCTTCCAGATGGATTCATAAGGCTCCATTAGCACTCCCACTCTCTGGCTGAGCTACAAAGGCTTCCTCAAATGTACCCTCAGGGCCATGATCCCTCCTAAACCAGCTCCCAAGGCTATGCATATTCCTGTAGATATACCCAACCCCAACAGCACTCTGAGTGCCAAGGTCACTCTTAAACCCATTCATAAGTGACAGAACAAACCTTCAGCAAGTGACTAAATGGCAAAATTCAACAAATTCACCATGTGCACACTAAACTACTTGCAACTGGAAATCACTAGGCAGCAAGGAAGCTTCTGAACAAACATAGGTTGCATTCAAACCTACACATCTGCTTTCTGGGAATTAACAACTACACAAGGTTCAGAGTCATCCGGCTGTAACCACATTGTGTGAGGGGGGGTGTGTCTATCATACTGGCCATTGCTAATTAGATGAAAAAATTAACTCCTCCAGAACCCTTTGAATAAATCCAAGCTCATTGAATAAAGCCAAAACAGCTCCTTGAAGCCACAAAATTGTATTATTTCACTCCAATAAGGAATCCTGCTCACACAACTGAAGATGACACTTTATAGTTGAGATTCCGCTGAAACTACAAAAAGTCTCAGGCAGACCAAAACATTTTACAAATTCATTTTCACCTTGGCAATCTATTGGGTTGGCAATATGAATAGTAAATGCCACAAAAATCCTGAAAAATTTAATTGTTTCGTCTATCTATATTTGTATTTATAGTTACTATTTAAATTTTAAAATAATATTTACCTTTAAATTTTAATTGTGTATTTATAATTAAACATAACATTTATAGCTAATATAACTTTTAATATAAAATATCCTTAAAGGTTTGGAAATTAACTAAGTTACAAAGATGAATTTCCTGGAAAATGAAGTAAAATTTGTTTTTATAAAGTTTGCATTTTGGTCTAATTTGAGACCAAATGAGAAATGAGTATTCTTGGAAACCCCCAAAAATCCTGGCATTGATGCTAATATGGTGTGGGATGAGGTACTAAACATATTAGCTGTTACAACTAAGGAAAAATATGTGAGAAGCCTGAAATCTGGCTGAAGAACCGAATAAGTTCCAGTAATTCACTTTATGTTTATCCACTAGTAATTAGTCCAACTTAGCCCATACCAAGTAATTACAGAGAGCACTTCAGAGGGCAAATACAGAGGTGGAGAAAATCCGATGTCCCAGGGTTACAGAAATTGTGTTCTGATTCATTTTTAAAGCCACTTGACATTTACACCCATGACAAAGTTGTGGGCTGGCAAAATGGGGCTAATGGAGGGGAAAATACAGAACAGAGAAGCCACAATGAGCAGAAGGTGGTTGGGGGAAGGTCCAACAAAACCTCATTTTTACTCAGATAACAATTGTGGAAATTATCTTGTTCGCTGCAGTGTTCACAATGTCATGATGCCCACCAAGCACTGTCCTCAGAAAAACCCACAGACACCATCTTCACAGAAGAGCAGGGAAAGGAGACAGAGGACAATTTAGCTGCATGTTTGAATCCTAACTTAATACAGTAAAGGATTATTTGTGACCACCTGCTACCCAGCCACCTGTTCTACCTTTCAGCAAATGTTTAAGAGCTGCACAGGGTATATATATGGCTGCTTTGAACTGACTGTAACATAATTAGCTTAGGGAACTCAGTAAACAAAATAAGAAAAGGACATCCTAAAACCTAGGAAGTTTGCAATTCTAGGAGTCAATTAAAAGCATATACTTTATAAATCAACTAAACTACAACTGTTTCCTTACAACTTTGAAAAAGCTGCTAAATGTACTAAGATCCTTTGGGGAATCTAAACTCTAAACTTTATATATACAGCAGCATCAAAGGAGAGGTGGGCAGTCTGTCCCACTGTAGTCTAAGCCCACCATCAGAAAAAGACACTTGGAGTAGAGCATTAATTCAGTTTACTAAAAGGTTGCAGCCTTATGCTAGAGTTTCTCCCCTCTCTCTTCTATTATTTCAGATTAAATTTGCCATGGACAATACCTACCTACCCTCAATGTTCCAAAATAAACAAAAAGAGCCCTATCCTGTACTTCTGCTGGAATAAGCAAAGCTACTTCTAAGGGCTCAAGGATGGCTCCCTTTCTGCTGGGCCATCCCATCAACCTGCTGCCATCTGGGGCTGGTTCTTACCCAAAGAGCCATCCTCACAGGCAGCACTGAGGGAGGAGAGAGGCTGGTGAGAGCTTTCCAGAGTACAATGAACACAGACAAAAACTCACATTTCCCAAGTCTCCTAAAAATGCTGCCAGATTGTCTTTTTAAAATGTAAATCATACAGACAAATCATGCAGTCCTGTTTATTTCTCTAATTCTTGTCTGACAGTTCAGCTGTGATTTTGGGTCCTTCTGGCTAATCATTTGGTGTGATTTTTTCACTTGGCAAACACAAGTCATGGCTCCTTTCTCACTGATGTGACAGACAAGTGTTGCTGGTCCTCCCGCAGTCAAGTAGTAAACAGATCCAGACACACTCACTCAGTCCAGCAGCACCATGCCATCACTGTCCTTTGACTCAAGCAAAATTATTCCTTTTGATGGCAGCAGTAATTTAACAGAATACAAATGGAGGATATGCAAAATTTGGCCCAGTAATTTTGACTGACAAAAATCATGGCATTGACTGCCTTACCTGTTTATTCCCATAGGAATTATTTCTTTTACTGATACAGTGGGTTACTAGAAAGCACTTCTAGGCTTCAGAAGAGCTGGTTCAAATCTGGTAGGGGGAGGGGGGAGCAGACAGGTGGTGTGTGTTGAGATTGTTCTGATCAACTAACCTTTAGCTCCTTTTCTCTGCCAGGTTTTCTCATGGATTTATTCAGCACTATATTAATTAGTGCCTTTCTGCTTCTGCTCCTGGGGGGTCAGGCAACCAGTACCACACAAGATTCATAACATCCTTCTTTCAAGACTCCAAATACAGGGTGGTACAGTCAGAGTGGAGTCAGTGACCCTCCACATTACAGCTAGGTAAGACAAGAAGGAAAAAGAACTGCCAAGAATGAAATAATACTGTGAGATTGCATTTTTATGTGAGCTGCTCCATCTCTCTTTCCTGGCCTCAGATCAAATCAGCTAGAGTTACAGAGCTAACTGTAATCCTGTTATAAACCCCTTCCAGACAGGCAAAGGAACGTCCCTCCTTACTGTAGGCCAGATACATTTGTGTAAGACAAATGCTCTATTAACTTTCAATTTAGCTAATGGACATATTCCTGCAGTTTAAACCCACAGGTTACAAAATTATCTGTTAGATCACTTTGGTTTTAATTTTGAAAACATCTGTCTGATTTCAAATTAAAAGGTTTCAAGAAATCCAGGCACCCAAATAGATTGCTGAAGGCATACTCCACTTGAAATAGCTAGTGAAGCTCAGCCTTGCTAGGGGAGGCACAGTGACTATTTGGGTCTCCTGTGTTTTCCTGGGATGCAGAGTTCCACAGTCCTTTCATCAGGGTCTTTACAAAGCCATTATTACACCAGAAAAAATTCTCTGCTAGCTTTACTTGCTAAGATGAGTTTAAGAAAAATTCTCCTTAACCACAAAATGCAAATGGTCCTTGTGTCATCAAAAGCTCAGTTTTGCTTTTTAACTATTCAGCAGGGGAGTTTTACACTGAAACAGCAGTAGATCCCACATGTGATATGACAAGGTAAACACAGAATGTATCCAAGCATGCTGCACATTCATCATGAACGATTTATGCAGACTTTAAAACATCATGGACTACTGCTAGTGATGTAAAAGAATCCCTCGTAACAATTGACACTACAAAAGCTACATCTGAAATCACAAAGAATTCTGCTGATAGCCAAGGAACTGATATATGGCTGAAAAACAAGAAGCATGTACCACTCCCATATTATCTGTAGAGGAGTAGCAACAGGGAATTGTGAAAACATCTGTTCAACATGAAAGGAGTTCTTTAGGCCAGTTCAAGGGCACTTATCCAGACCAAAACTTTTGGACCTCACTGGAAGACCTAGACCAAGCTTAGGGCCCAAAACTGGCCTACCTACACAATCACTCTCTGGATGAACTGAAATGCCAAACACTCAGCTTCTCCTGTGCTGCATAAACTCCTTTGGGTGCTTTCCTAAGCTATGCTTCAGGTAACAAGGACCTCAATTAATTTCCTTTCTTGCTCTGCTGGTACCCATTAGAACTAAGGTAAATCCTGAGAAGAAAATCTAGTTTTGAAAGTGTTCAGGATGGAACCATTCTGTAGGGAGAGGACATCTAGGCCTCTCAGTCCAGATCATCTCAATACCATTATACTTGGAAATAAAACCAAGTTACTTTACACATGGGAATGATCTCCGCGGTCACCAGCCGGTGAAAAAGGAAAAGTAGCCAAAAAGTAGCCAAAGGCTGGAACAGTAAAGATGTCAGTATTGTTTCTATAGCAATCTTCACAATCCTTGTCCCTTTCACAGTGGAGAAGGTGGGATGCCATATGCAAGGCAGAAATTCAATCTGTGCTTGTCTTGTGTCATGCATTTGCCCAGCTCAGATCAGGAAACAATTTCATCTCCTTCCTGAATCAGAAAATGAGCATCAGTATAAATAAGATGTTTCCTACTGAGCACAAAGACAGCTCTTATTTGAAATATTCATTCCATCTGTTTGCCAGAGTTTACCAATGTTTAAACCTCTCCTTCATGTTCATTTATGTAATCAATGCTAAGATAACTTGTTTTTCTCTCATTTTCAATCAAGTCAGACCCCGTTTTTCTTCATTTCCTTCTATTACCAATTGATTAGCAGACTACAGGAAATCAAAGGAGATTGCAAGAACCAAATGGGTTTGCAACAAGCTGCTGTGAATCCTGGTACAAGAGACCCCTAGGACACCCTTGTGTCACCTGGGTGTCTTTCAGCCAAAGCATTTCCAAGTAAGGGAAGCATTTGTAAGGCTTACCAAGTAAATGGACAGGCCTCCTCCTTCCACACAAATGCACAGAGAATTCAGGGAATTCAGGAGCTCTGAGGCTGTTCTCTAGCAACACTCCTCAATAATGCAGCACGGAGAGACAAATGCTAAGGGCCTGCTGCTGAGCTGGGCACTGCTGGCAGAGCCGGCCTCAAGTTGGTCTAACAGAGATTTATTTACACAATGACTTAAAACTGCACCATCCCAAAACTGTAATTACAGCTGGACACATCTCTCCTAACAAAGGCAACTGTGATCCCCTCAGACAAAAATTCCATATAGAAGTGTCACGGTTCCCAAGAGCTTTGCTGGATTCTGGGCCCAGTTCATTCCTCCTGGCCAAACAGACCCTCAGGAGACTCCAACAGGCTCCCACAAAACGCCTACAAGCTGAGAATGTCCCAAGGCTTCAACCGGACACCAGACAACATTAGGATGTCAGAGGGATATGTTCTGTCAAGGAGAGGAGAGTTGTGATTTTAATCTGGTTTCTCAGGGTTTCTGCTGCCCCTGACACAGGGCCAGCAGGGAAAACCATGACACCCCATCTATCTGGATCTGCAGGCCATGCATGAGATGTGTAGCCTGGCCCCAGGACAGACCATGTGTTCTGTCATTTCACATTAGGAAACCTCTGGGGTCCCTATCCCAAAGGGAAGCAGACATCATTGCACAGCTATAAAGCATATGAACACAAGCCTTTTTTTGGAGCCAGAAAGCCCAAAGAACCCTTGCTCAAGGTTGCAGAGTCATGGTTTACCAAATCCACTCTCTGTACCAAGGGGCAACAACTATTCTTAAATTCTTGGATGTAGACTGGAAAATGTTCAGTAATAAAATTCCCAGAGAAACTAGTATGTCTTTTAATAAACAAAATATCTGAACCCTTTTTTCCTTCAATATGGGGGAAAAAAAAAATCAATTGTAAAGAAAGTTGTAATTTTTTTTCTGTTTCCAAGTGGAGACACCTTCTTTTTACAGAATTTTATGATTTCCAAGGGTCAATAGCCTTGACTTTCACTACCACTAGCTGTCAAAGCCTAACATTTAGATAGGCTTTCCAACCTGAGAGCATCTGGTTGCATAATGAACATTTTTAACACTTTATGATAACCCCAGAAACTAGGTATTGATAAATCTTACATATCATCACATAATGAGTAAACTGACACAGAAACTGAGTGCTACATCTGTTGTTAAACTGGTACTGAGTGTTAGACCTAAGAACAGATCAAAAACCTTCATTCCAAGGTATTCCTGAGTCTTGGAAAATGCTGCAATCTTCCATGCTTTTGTCTTTATTATTGCTTTATATAACAATAGAGCTAATTAAAAGTCTCCTAAGTACTACATTTCAATTGGTGTAAGTTGTCACTTGCTCACCTACTATTTAGTGGATTCTTTAAAGGTACATGAGTCTCAGTCATTTCCAGATAAGATCTGATGAGGAGAGGCCTCCAATTTGTAATGAAAGCACATACTGCAACCCATCCATATAGCAGTTTTATGTATTTTTTTCCAACAATTTTGTATGTACATCCACATCACAGCATAGACTTATTTCCTAAATTGAAAAATTATGTGATGAACAAACCTGTGTAACATTAGGAAGAAAGACAAAGTTAGTTTGACTGCATGAGACTGACAGTGGATTTGATTCTCCATCGTTCTGTTCTGTTCTTGGAGTGTTCATTGCACTCCCAAAAAGACAGTGAATGCTGTATGCAGAATTCAGGTTCCATGTGAATTAGTCATAAAACTGCCCTGATTCAGTGGTGTCTAATGCTCAGTTTGAACTCCAAAACTTGCGGTAAAGGAGATTTTTTCCAAAGCTGTTCCCTTAGAGTTTTTATCTCTCTGTGTGAATGATTTGTTTTCCTTTTGAATTTTAAAGCTAAAAAAAAGTCACAGATTATGATAAATTGATAATTGATAAATTGATAATCTTTTCCATTAGACCATTGTTGTACTGACTAAACATGCAGATTACCTCTGACAAGGGTGGCTAACCACTTTCTGTTTCTAAGGTGGCAAGCCCAATGGAAATCCATGACTTAAAGGAAGCTTTCAGAATCTGTTAAGAGTTACTTAACAGCAAGTTCTACTATGTTGCTTCTGAAAAAATTAAAAGAAATATTACCATATAGAAAAATTCCTTGCACCACATTTGTTTGCACCACTGAAGCACCTCCTTCTCTATCCTTCCAGTAACTGAGGAGCCTGTCTCAGATGACATAACCAAATTACAACCAAAACATTGATAAATAGTGGCTCCAAAAAAAGACATCAGCTCCATCCTCAGGGAGGGCAGTGTTTTTAGATTGACAGCTATTTCTGAAGAAATAAATTTATTTTTGAAATAAATTGTGCATTAGACAGCCATGCACACTATATCTAGACAAACACGGATGATTTGTTTTAGAGGCATTTTCAGAAATAACCAGCACTGTTCCTTCCTCCCCCTCATTTTATATAAATAGCCACAGACACGTTTTACATACATTCACATATAGGGAGTGAGATTCTTACCACTGTACAATGCCAGAAAGAACAGCAGCCTCCTGGTAACTCTAAACCAGCCCACAGCATATACCTATACAATAGGTCTATCATTAAATACAGATTTAGCTAGAGAAGACCTCCACACTTCTGACATTTCAGCATAGCTTTCCACAAAGGAGTTGAATGGGCTCCTCAACTGCACAGTGATTTTTCAGTCTTTTTATTCTGAACTTTTACAGTGAGTTTTCCCTTGACAGTCTATCTCGGGTTCACAGGAGAGCCTGCTCTTCAGTGACTTACTTGAAAGGCCTGCCAGCAGATTCCTCATTCCAAGCTCTTGAAACCTGAAGGTTAGTCCCTCCTACTCTCCCAGATGCACCAGATACTCATTGAAATATTTTATAATCTTATTTTAAAAGTCAGATATTTTTCCACTATTAAAATGTTGGAGTCAGAGGCACAGAGAATATTTCCTTATCTGTGCTGACAAGCTCTGACTCTCAAGAGAACACTGAGTTTAGCCTTAAGCCATGGAGAAAGCTTCTAGAACTATGTAGAGAAACTGAGAATGTGAGTGTGTAAGGTAGATAGAGTTGCATTAAATCACTAGGTGGAAAAGTTAGGTTGGAGTTTTAATTATATCATCATGTGAGATACAAGATGGAAGATTTGGGGCCTTGCCCTTTTCTCCTTCTTCATATTCTAGGGTTTTTGGGTAATAATGAGTGATTGGATAGAAGAATCCGCATTGCAGCACACAGGTGTCTGGTCATTGGGTCACTAAGGAAAATAAGTTACTTGGCATTTGATTATTGGGTAAATGGACACATGGACATGGTAAATGGACGACCTCTCCATGGCCTTGGAGAGTATGACTGAGAGATGAGAGAGTGATGGAGAGGCCACGGCCTCTTCATCACTCATATTTTGCACCTCGTTAGCCTAGTGTATACAACTCCTCGTACTCTCTAAAATATGTAATATAGATAAGAAAGAATAAACAACTGAGCCCAAACAGAAGAAAACAAGTCTCTCTCTTGTCAGTCTCGATCCTGGGGAAACGAGCTGAACAACAAATGTCACACTCCAACATTAAAACGGGCTTTCGATATTTTAATGGTGTTAAAAAAACCCAACACCAGGTCACAGTGCTGAATTGGTACTTTTCCTTTGCCAAACCTCTTGTTTATACCGGAGACCAGCATCTCTTCAATTGCCTGAGGAGCAATCTCATTTTCTCTTACAGGAGATGAGTTTGTCTTCTGCTGGTGCTGGGATGATGCAAGTATGTCTGCAACCCAGTATTAGTTTTTATCTGTCCCTAGTTCTCTCCTGGCAGCTCTCTCTTTCCTTAAGCAGAGCTAGCTAAGTGGCAAGCAGCTCTGAGGGTGGATCTTCACACCTACACAAAACCCCACAGGAGCAGGCTGTGTTTTGTGCGAACACAAGGTGAGCCTCTTGTAGAACTGTGTGTAAGAGGATGTAGGAAGAGGGGACTTGATTGATTTCACCTTAGTTTTCTTACCCCACCTTCTGTTTCTAGCTAGTGCGGCTGTCCTATATATTTCTGCTGCTTTTCCTGTCACCCCCTTTTTAGTTATTCCCATTTCATATAAACTCCCATCTTATTTTTAGATCCATTTCTTTTCACAATGTGCTTTGCCCAAGGCAAAAGCAAACATACAAACAAATCTTCCAGCCAAACCCTGAGATCTTTTCTTAGTGTTTGCTGCTCAGCCCTCACCAGAGTCCCTGTGCTTCACAGGTCACTCTGGCTTTCTCTGTGAGGCAGTGTGGTGTTAGAGAACAGAAAAACCAGAAGGAAGGAGGAGGAGAAATAAATACAGTGTGAGCTCAAGCCTTCTCACAAGCTGTGCTCAAAGCAGAGGGAAGAAAGGGGTGCTTAGCTCCCCAAACCACCTCGTAGCTGGATTGAGCCCCAATGTCCTGTTTGCATCCAGCCCCCAACATGTCCCCATTCAATGTGCCTTCCCCCTTGCCTCTTAAGAGATAAGGTCGTGCCTGTGAAAACTCTCTAAGTTTCTAGTTTCTCTAAGTTTCTTCTTCTAAGGAAGAGGCAGAGACACTTTGGTTCTGCAGGAATATTTGTCCCAAAAGGCAAGGGTCCCTCAGAGAACATAACTCCCTGCAAGAGAGTATGGCCATAGGAGAGCTGGGAAAGGCACAGAAAGCCACACTGCCAGGACTGTAGGTGTGAGCCAAAGGCAAACCCAGCTCTCTAAAGAGAATGGTTAAAAGCTGGTCACTGCTGATGTTGGGCACCTAACTCAGACTTCAGCCAAGTGTAAACTGCTTTGTCTGTATGAAAGCAGTGAACCCTGCAGCAGCCCATGTGCAGTACAAAGGTTATTTGTTAATGAAGCTACATGCACAAACACAATACCCAGAGGAAGGATGGTTTGGAAGGGTTTTTGGAAGAGCAGTCATAATGTGTGCCAGCTACATGAAATGTGAACCCATCTATCTCAGTAGAGCCAGATACAAGACTGAGCAGGTGAGCACATCCCTGAAGCAGACACTGGATTCAGTTTCACCAGATAAGTGTTATGCTTGCTACTTGCTTTGAGAAATCCTACAAAGGGAAGGAAGAACAGATAAAATCAGTAAAATAGTTAAAATACTAAAGTAAATATTAAACCCAGTAAAACATTTTCTGTATGTAAAATGCAGTCATTGCATTAATGAACCATCTCTAAGGAGACCATTCTGAGGTGGTCAGAGAAGCTGAAAGGATCTCTTCTGCAATTGTTAATGGAGAGGAAAAAAAACCTAAAGGAAAAAAAAATAAAGAAAGAAAAACCAGCAGCATGGGAAACCAGCAGAGCATTAACTATCAGTAGCTCTTTTTTCTGTTCTTCATGTTTGACTTGGTGAAGAACCAGCCTAGGGCTGAGGATACAACCAGCCAATTGTAAATTTAAATATGTTTGCTCTCCTTCATGCTTGCCAAAACCACTCAGTGGTTCCTGGTAGCTTTAGGTTCATGCAAACTGAGACCACAAAAAGCAGTGCTACCTCAGGACTCCCAGAACAAACCTACTTCAGCAGCTACATTCTCCAGCTCTATATCTTTTTTGAGGCTGATGAAAGTTTGGCATGTACTTGAAGCATATCTAGCCATGTTTGAGCCTCCAGAGATACAGTTATTGAACAGAGATCCCAGAAATAACTTTAAGGGCTCTGGGCCTCAATCACCTGAGATGCTCCTCTGATTTCCAGAGAAATATGAATATTATTGAAGACTACAAAACTGCAATCTTATTTAAAAAAAAAAAAAAAAGTTTATCTTTATTTGGTGGGGATGGACAGAATACTTTAATACTGCAGTGTAAGTAACAAATCAAGCCTTGGTTCCCCAAAGTCAGAAAGAATTTGGACCAAGGCAAGAGTACAGAGTGAACTACTCTTGATCTTTCGTCTTAAGCAGTATTAGTGGAAGTGTCATAGAAAAATGGGATATATGGACAGTGATACAACTTAAAGCTGACATTTTTCAAACTCTCCTCTCCTTTATAACAGGACCAGCAAAATGCATGAGTAAAACTTGAGGGGCAAGGAATATTTGTGTTTATTTGCTTTTAAAGTAGTTTTTTCATTTTCAAATGAAAATTTTCTAAGATTCTGTCTTAAGTCTCTAGCCCCTACTCAGATTAAAAGTGAAGGCTTTGAAATACAAACACTTGAGCAGAAATTTCTCTGCTTTGACATGAAACTGCACAAATATTCAACCCAACTCTGCCCAGCACCTGACAGTTTTTGCACCTTCAGCCTGCTCAAGCCTTCCAAGTCCAAGATGGGTGCAACAGAGTTGGCCTGTTCCATTTTTGCTGTAATCCCACCAATTTTACACCAGTTAAGAATGGCGTCCCTGTCTGGTCAACACTCCAGTTCTCAGCCCAACAAAGCAGTGCAGGCCTGTTTTCATTACAATACAAATTAATAGGCCAGACTCATACTCCAGGCTCGGGTAGCCAAGGCAAAAAGATCTGCCAGTGCTGTTACACATCCATGAAATGCAGCATTCTGACAGCACAGTGAACGGCAAGGGAAAGGTAACATTTCAAATTGCTGCAGTATGATTTCTCAGAGGTTTTCTGCTAGAGCACAGAGAGACAGAAACAAATGAGCAAGGTTAGGAATCTACTGCTCCAAATACCTTTGTTACTGCCATGAGGATGGGGGTAGGGGAATTTTAAACAACAACAGCAACCACCAAACAAAAAAACCCCACCACCCTAAAAACAACAGCAAATTGAATTTCTGGGCACACTTCTAAGACTTGACTTTTGGCTCAATATTCAGTGTTTTTTAGAGGCTATTCTTATGAACTCAACCAGAGATAGAAGCAGTACCATGTATATAATTTCTATGAACAGCATCAAGTGTGAGAAAAGCAGCCATTCCATAAGAACTGTCACAAATACATTGAAAAAAAAATTCCACTGAAAAAAAAATTTGAGTCAGAAATTTTCCTTCTAGATTTCAGAGGAATGTCATTTAAAGTCCATTCCTGCCTAGTGCTTTTGACCAGAAAGTATGATATATTACAAAAATACCCCCTCAAGAAAGCCTTTAAATTCATAGATCAGACTGAGGACTCTCTCACAACCACTTCTGAATATTGAGGAGGTGCAATAAGGCTCAGATCCCCACGTGGCAATTTTACGCAAGCAAGAACAATGACAAATATAGAGAATTAACTAGTACCCTGCTCCAGTTTAAGTCATCTTCTAGAAAGCACTGACAAACACAGCAAGTGACTGCAACATCCAAAGCCCCTGTTACATTCAATTCCAAAAGGGGCTTCTTTAAGTGGACAAGCTTCAGCTTAATAAAGAATTAACAAGAGCATCAGGAAGGGAAGCTTAAAGTAAAAGGGATTCAAGCTTAACTCACATCCAAAACAAAAAGTGAAGACAGGAAATAAGAAATACCAGACAAATCAGACCTTACCACAGCAAGAGACACAAAATAACATTTCAGCAAACACAAAGCTTTGAAAAAATGAGTGGATTGAAATGATCAAAAGTAAGGCTAAGTCTTCAATTTTATGTGTCACTTAAAAGTTAGTTGTTTCCTGCCACTTGAAGTCTATAAGCTCCCTGTTGCATCAGTCTTGGGTTGGTTGAGAGAGGAAATAAACTGCTATCACTGCCAGGGAAGTATGGATGGCAGTGAAAAGGCTCCTATCCAAGTACACACCATATAGTTTTTAACATTAAGAGACAAGGCCTTTGTTCCTGACCACCAGAATATCAAAATATCATGAGTTTCATCTGCTGCTCTACTTTTTAAATTCTAATTCCTTTTTCCTGATACTTGGTTTCCAGCTTCCTGCATGTATAAAATGGCAGCACAATAACACATTTTGCTTCAGATTATTATTCCCATTATTTCCATATTTTCACAGCAAATGCAAAATAGAGATGTATACTCATTTCAACAGTCATTTGGTAAGAGGTGAGATTTACTTGCTAATGGATGCCCTCTTTTTTCTAACAAGATCAGAGTGCACGGCTTAGTCTTCTGCTTCCAATTACACATGCCATTTGTCAAAACAGGGTAGCAGTTCAAAACTCAAGTCCATAATTAGCTGCTTTTCTGACATCTCAAGGACATTAATTCTCACGTTAGATGTGCACCAAAAATGGAACCATTGCTTCAGCCCATACACAATTAGGCTAACACTCTCTTCCAGAGCTGCCGAAATTTCAGAACTCAAAACACAATTCTGTACTTCAGCTGACGCAGCAAACATTGCTGGACTGTATTTTACAGTATACATATAAGGAATTACTTTTACTGTCAGCTTGTCTTCTGCCTTTTTATCTTATAAAGAGAGCTGAAGATCCTGTTCCAAATAGAGAAAGACATGCATAGATTTGTGGCAGACTGCTAAAAATCAGATTGACTCAGGCGATGTGCACAGTTTAATCTGTAGAGAAGCATTTTCCCAGAAAAATCTCCTTCTTTGATCAGCAGCTGCAGGTGATGAATGTTTCAGCACTGCCTAATGCAGTGAGAAGCAGACTCAGAGCACATTTGTTGTGCAGCCAAGCAGAACCAGCTCAAGGCTTGTCATCCATGTACAACTGAGTCAGCGTGGACGCCAAAGGATGAGACATCAGGGACAAGCTGCTCTCACCATGGTGAGAGACAAGAACATGGGATGAAGAGCCATGGGACACAAAGCCCCAGCTGAATTGCCCACGGCTGTGGTGAGAGGAGGGGCCAGCCACAGCTCCCCAGGGCTCACACATCTCTGGCAGGGCTTTGGCACAGGCCAGGCAGGCAGCTCTCCTCCTGCCCACCCTGGCAGCCACCACCTCTTTTATACCAACAGCTGGCCCTGCAGATGTGGTTCAATGACAAAGCAGAAGGCTTTCTATACAGCTTTGAGGCCACTCATTTCCCAGTGTTCTATCAGTGCTGTTTACATGGTGCTCCTGCTGTACCTTGTTTAGGCTTCCAAATCCAGCAGGAGAGAGATCACATAAGCCACAATTACCCAAGAAGGGAGTTAGAAGTGCATAACACTGCAGCTATTCCTTCCCAACAAAGCATTTTATCTTAACTGTCAAGAAACATTGCATGTGCCTAAACAGCACTGTCCAATTCAGTAATAGTTAAAAATGAGCTGGAAAATGTGGAAAAAATCCTTCATTCACAACTATTAA
Source organism: Parus major (assembly GCF_001522545.3). Classification (NCBI taxonomy): domain Eukaryota; kingdom Metazoa; phylum Chordata; class Aves; order Passeriformes; family Paridae; genus Parus; species Parus major. The sequence continues at coordinate 93,546,919 of NC_031768.1, forward strand.
GCCAAGAAAAGAAACATCCCTTTTCGCTCTTACTCTTGTGGTTTGATGTAAAACAATTACTTTTGCTTTATTTCAATTTAAAACAGAATTATGTTTTATATATCTTTTATTCATAAACAAGGAATAGACAAAAGCATCCTAAGAAAAAGCCAAATGAAAATTCTCGTTTCCCTCCAAAATACTGATTTAACCTTACATTTTCCAGGTTGTTTTTCCTCAAAGGAAATCTCAGCTTCTTATTTAAAGACAGTATTTTCCTGTGGAAATTTTCAGGAAAATTACTATGTCGCCTGTGGCAGAGTGAGCCACAGGATTTTGGAGCTCTTAATTTACCCCATACAGTAGTAACCTAATACACACATGTGCTTTACCCAAATCCTTCTCATCTACACAAAACTCTTGTCTGTCCTATTTGTGTTCCCACACCGCTCAGCATCTTCCCCACAGTACCAACATTTATGCTGCTTTATGCATCCCATCTCTTTACTCTCACCACACCCACAGGCTGGCTCCTCTCTTCTCCCTGAAGTACCTTCATCTTTGCTGGTTCACAAGCCAAAATTCACTCTCAGCAAGAAAAAGCAGCAGGAGGGCAGGGGTAGGTGTGGAGGAACTTTCTCGTGGCAAGGAGACTTTGATCCTTTTACCTTTTCAGTGTGTAGCTCCCCATTGGAAGCATTTGGTTATCTTTATACATTAAATGGAAGAACACAAAGAAATTCTTAACGAGGTCTGTCTAAAACAGAGACAAGACAAAAATCTCGTTTCCTGTTATTGTTTATGGCTTGTCTTGGAAGCCACAACTGCAATCTGGGTCCCTGATGTCCTTGGCACCAAGGGAAAGACAATTCGTGCACCATATGTTCTACAATCTACAGAGGCGAGACAAACAGCAAGGGAACACATCGCTCATCCCATTTTATGGGTGGCTTAAAGCCAAGGAGTGACTTGCTGAGGCTGACAGTCCAAGGGACTGAAAGTAGCTCTCCTGGTTATCAGCTCAGCTTCTAAATCATGCTCTCCTCGTCATTCAAAGCCTTCCTAGCAGAACAAAAGATTTTTTGCCTCAAAGAGCAATTTTATCCTGGCAAGGAGATTGATGATAAGAAGCTTAAAAATAGTGTTATATTATAGCTTCAGTAGAAAAACAACCTTCCCATCATGAAACTGCAGCATATTTCTTTCACAGTTTCTGTTGAACTTATATATTTACCAGTGAAAGAGAGAGGGTTTTCTAAACCTAGGTAGAATTGAAAAGTGATGGAAAACTACTCCTTCCTGGTATCCAGCCAGAATTCCTGGCTGAAGAGGATGGGAAGGGTTCTAAAAGCTTCTTAGCTGGACCTGTAATCATAGGAAAAAAACCATCCAGGTTCTCAACTGGACCATGTATAAAAAAAAAACAAACACTTATAATGGCACTAAAAACAAGGTTATCTGCCTTAGGAACTAAACATTCCCTGCTTTAGCTGTACATAAAATGACTACCCTACCTTTTTTCCATTACACCTGTACATGACTTTCCTGATTGAACTGCTCATTATATTGCAAGACCTGCTAGGGGATTTTTCCTTCCTTTTTTCCACTCTCTTAAGTACTTATACCAGAATTGAAGTCTTCAAGACAGGCAATAACATTTGCAAAATCATACACTTGGAAGACATGACTTTTTTTTTAGTGTTCAGAAAACAGAACTATTCTGGTTTGAAATTTGCAAACTTAAAAACTTGAGTTTTTACTTTTGAAAGGAGAATTTGAAAGAATCATCTTCTAAACTTAAACAATTTTTTCCTTTAATTAAAAAAAAAATAAAATAAATGTGCCCTTCCAAATGAGCTGTTCTTTGAAGTTCTATTCATCCAGAAGAAGAACGATTTGGTAAGAGCCAAGCAACGTTTTGGATGTATTTTTTGTGTACATATGTACATACACAGCTATTAAATTGATTTTCACTAAAAGCCTGCAGGACCAGGCTCTTCTAAAGACAAAAAAGGAGCACTGAAAACAATACCTAAATAAAAATGTGCATACCTCTTAAATTTTCTCACCATGAACTGCTTACAAGTAAGCCACATTTTTACATGTTAGAAAGGAAGCAGGAAGCCTCAGCAAAATTTAAAAGTTACTGGCAAGTATATTACATCTGTTCTCATGTAAGTCTCTTTCTGAAGGTGGGAAGAAAGATGAAATCAACAATCAGAAAGCCAGGTCACAATAATTTGTGTCTTTTTAATTTAGCATGAACAAAGAGATCAAGGATGTAGGCAAGTTAGACAGCCTTGTTAGATGCAGATTGGGAGCATTTTAATGCTTTTTAGAATGTAACAGCTTTCAACGAAGCTGTAATTGCTAGCACGTTTGCTGGAAAAATTGAATATGGGAACCCATCTGGATTTGTTGACTGAATCCTGAGCTTTATCCATTGCCAGTGAAACTCAGAACAATTTTGCTATTAACATTCCCTGTGAACTGAATCGGACCTAAGTCCTTCAGAATTACCTGTTTAAAGGCAAAGAGCTACCTAAGGGAATATTTTCAGCTTTAAGTATCATAACAGGCATAAGCCTTGCAAAACTGAACACTGCCTGTAGAAATCCATCTTTAAGCCCCCCCAACATGTGTACATTTTCATGAGTTATAGTGAAAGCTGTTTGGAGAAAGGAGTAGGTGTGGAAATTACTTTAAGTCTCCCTCAGCTAAAACCATAGAGCTGGAGCATGTGTGACACTGATGAGACAGAAGAAGCAGCCTGCAGTGTGCAGGAGCCCTGGCAACAGTGGGATCCCCATGACATAAGCAAAGCAACTGCATACCCTTGAGATTACTGTGTTTTAGAGGAGACACACGCTGAAACAGAAACAGACTTCTCCCAAACCTTTCAGATTACAAAGGCATATGAGGTCCCTTCCTAATCTTTCAGCCCAGTGGACATAAGTGCTTTCCCAGAAAGGAAGATTGTGTAAGACAGCACCTGCAAATAATGAAAAAAAGTTGTGGGGCTCTCTTCATCCACTTTTTGACACCTACAATGAAGATGCCTCCATCTGAGATGAGACCACTTAGGATGCCTTTGTAGTCCAGGACAGGGAGAACAAACACTTTTACAATGTCATTCAGCTGCCTATCTGTACAGAGATCTACTTTAGGAAAACAGAAAATCAACTGTTGATGTGTCCTTTGTTCTCTCTTGTGTATGGAGACCAAGTGACCTGCTCAGATTGCAAGCACCCATACTGTGTCAGACCAGCTTTGCTTAAAAGCAGCATACTGGGTATAGAAGAAGCATGTACAGTAAAGCCTTTTTTGTTTTCTTCCTAATAAGAGGGACTGTAAAGTACTGTCAAGATAACTATTTCCCCCCATCTAGTGGTAGGATTGCATTTTAAAGTGTCCCACCTATCTTATCTGCCTACATTTTGAAACTGCCGAAGGCTGAAAATAGTTCCACTGCTCTGCAAGGTCCCAAAAACCTATGGCTGTGATTACTGCAAGTCACCTAAACCATGTGTCATAAATCCTCACTTCTTAGTTCTTGGTTTTAACATCCAAGTCATGTTATCTCTCCTTTCCAAAGCCCTTAAGATACATGAAATATATAAACCCATCATACTAGTCAATAACTTGCTTATCTGTAGATTGGGTGCTAGGGACTGACTCTCCCCAATTATACTTTATGTCTATTTTTAGTACTCCTAAAGAGCTTTGTTATTCATCTGCAGAAACTGCCATTGACACATGACATTTGCTTCAGAGTCAACTCACCTTTTAACTGTTTCAGCAAATGAAAATGAAAGAAATTTCTAGACTTGGAAGAGTTTGTGAGGTGATAATCCAGGTCTGGGTCAGATTTTTAGCAATGTTAGACTGAGCATCATGGCTAGATGTTTCTAAGCTAGTCCTTGTTCACACCATACATGTTGGTTATAGAATGTTCCTAAAGGACAAATTTTAATTGTGTTTTATTACAGGCTGCTATGCTGGTTAGTGTAAGAGGGTAAATCCCATTTGATTTTGGAGGTATTCTCAGGCATTTTTCAAATTCGGGCTTTCAAAGAAATAGCTTTTTACCAAAAGCAGAAAGTTTGCAGGGTGCACTTCCTAAAAGAAAGTGATTACCTTCTATACCTATTCTTTTACTGGATCTATGATCCATATTTATTCTCCTTCTGGTTACTGAAGTCAATTGATTCAAATACAGCAAATCCTCCTGTGGGCCTAGATGATATTCTCTAAAGTCATTAGTTTGGATTGAAATAGGCTTGAAACACCAAATATACTCACCTGAGCATTCACAGAGAGCACAAACAGGTACAAAAACACATCTTAGGCACACCATAAGCAATATGTCAAAAAGCCTATGACAAGACTGAATATGGAAAAACCTGAAAAACCTGTTACAAGACTCACTCCTCAAGATAGCACAAAATTGAGACAATTCACTGTGGATCTAAATGGGGTTAAATGAGCTAAATCCATATTGTGAATTATCTGCCTTTCCTTTACCTTCCCACAGTGCAGAATATATTAGCATAAACAGAAATATTCATAGAGAACTCCTTACCTTTCCTGTGGGAATGCAACAACCCAAAAGTGACAATACAACTTATAGTTAAGTACTTCCAAGATGCAGTCAGATGAACAGCTTAACAGTATTTTAGCTGGCCAAAATTCAGCTCAGGTCATTTCCAGCACAGCTCTAAAAAGCTTGCTGCTAGTCCTAAAACCACTGTGTACTCATTCCACTAATTCTTTATCTTATTCCTGTTCCACACAAAAAAAAAAATAAGTGCACACAAGTGACAGCACAATTGGTCCTAAATTTATCCTCTTTCATTGACTCCAGATGCAGCCTGGGAATGGGTTTTCTAGCCCTTCTCTTTTGCTGGTCTCATGCTTCCTGAGCAGAACCTGGGGACTAAGAGAAGAAGGGTTTTTGCTCATAAGAACTAAATCACATTTTTTTATACAACCTTAGCTTTAAGAAGATGACAATGTTTTATGTGACAAAGAAACACAATCCATTTCTATCTCAAGGCAGGAAATATCCTCCATAAATTATAATATGACAGTGTATCTGGTATCTAGTTAATCTCATTTTCTTTGGCTTTTCAGCCACTGGTTTGACTCCTTTCCTTTAACTTCCGTGCTGACAGACCTTAATTTATCTTGTTTTACAATGAATAGATGGAAAAGAAGTGACCAATCATGCACACAAAATTGCCTTTGCCAAAAGTTAAATTCAAAATCGGAGCAAGCAAGGCTTGCATCTGCTCCCTGGCCTTCCATGCCAACAATAATAACCACTTACAATATAGCTATAATTTTATATAACTAACTCTACCTGAAACAGAAGCAGAAGTTACCAATTCCTCAGTATAAAGAAATCAGTAAAACAGAAATTATCTATTATCTGGTAAGTTTTGTTTCACCTTCACCTTGAATCACTCCTTTATCCCCCAAACCTGCAAGGTGCTCTAGAAACAAGGGCTTATGAGTGCCTGTACCAATATCTCAATATCACACTGAAGTCCTGCCTTCACACAATTTATGGTTAGCAACTGAGCTGTCACACATTCCCTCTTTATGCTTCCATGCCATACTCATGAAAAACTCTTGCACATTCCTCCATATAGTAATCCTTTGAAAAATTTATTGTTGTTTTGAAAAGGTCTAAATGCAACACCAGGAAAAAGCTGAGGGGCTAGGAACACCTACTTGGAAGCAGAGGATGAAAAGTTAGGGAGAAAGAAGGCCACAGGTGCAGACAGGGGTTGTCATGGCAGTCACCACTCAGAAGCTGGCAGAGTCATGCAAGCTGTCCTTAAACAGGACACCTGAGTTTCACTCACCACCACGGAGTGTCAACGCCCCTCTCAATGCAAAGCCATTTTCTTTTAGCTGAGCTATCAGCCTGAAATTAGAAGAATTTCAGTTTACAAGCTGGCTCTCACAAGCTGTGTTTTGGGGACCTGCAATGTGGTAAATATCACGGAGCACCAAGCAGCACAGATGCCTGTGAATACATTGCCAGGTAAACATGTATGCCTACAGCCTTGTAAGAACAAGCCATTCCTTTGCAAGCTGCTGGATTTAACCTGAACAGGCACAAATTACTTGCTTATTTTCAACTAAAAATAAAACCTTACAGGCATCTTAACTTATGCTTGGACCTTCCTTCATAAAGAAATGGAAACAAACATTGCTGTTACCATCAATTAAATTTGCTGTTTGCCTTTCAGCCCTCCGTTTCAGGGATAGGATGACCTCAGGTAGCACTTAAAGACTGTTGGCACTAGACTTGGCTTTTGAACTGCACTCTGGGCATGACATAATTATCTGCAAAACAGATGTCTCCAAACAAGGAGGTAAACCACATTGACAGACCTTTGTCCAAATTCAGTGAGGTGTAGCTGACCTAGATGAAGAATATAGCCCTACCAACTATAGCGCACAAAGAATCTCTGCAAGATAGAAGAATCAGAAGGATTTTAGCCAAAAAGTTTGAGCTCTCTGCAGTCTGTCCCAGGATTCAGAAATCAGGATTAGTTAAACACTCAAACATTGCCTGAATTGCTTGCTCATAACCACCAGGTAAGAGACATGGCAGCCTCTTGGAAGTTGAACTGCAAGCTCTGGAAACCCCACACTCTAGAAGCTGTGCTCTACAGCTCAACTGCTGAGGAAGGAGGGTGTACAGTTTGGGGTCAGTGTATTTAATCTTTTCATGATTCTTCACCAGAAAGGCCTTGCCCCAAGGTGACTGCTTAAAAGCTCCAGGCACTGAGAGGGAAGGAGACTGAACCCATGGGCACATTCTTCACTTTGACCATTCAGATGGCCACCCATAGCTATAGATAAATCTCTTGAAACCACAGGCTATTTATTACCTCAGAAGAGCCCTATGACACCACTCCTTTCTCCACATTTCTCCTCCTGTGCAAGCCAAAGAATTATTAAGCACACAAAGCTGTCACAGGCAAAGCCCACTCTTTCCTTCACTCACATCAGACTCATGAACCTCCTTGCACACAAACCCTTTCCTACCACTGCACTTCACACAGATGTTTCCCCACACACCCTATCCCACCCCTCTGCTAATATTTCCCTTCCAAGTAAGCAGTATCACATAGATATTTTCCCCCACCTTACCACGTGTTTCACACCATGAAAAAACACCATTTCCTGGCCACAAGACCGCTGTGCACTTCAGCAAGCCATACTTTCACTTGTGAGACTCAGACCCTTGGACTGCCACTTCTGTTACAAGAAGTGTAAGACTGTTTCTCAAGAACAGACTTCTTGAGCATTAGTGGCCAGTCCACATGGATTTGCCCTTGGGTTCCATCTCTGTGATGTCAATAGAGCTGGTCATAGTCTGAGTGAACTGTAGTGACAATGACATATTTCAGAAACTAAAATCATTTGCTGATCAGCAGAAAAGATACAAGGCATAAGCAGCCATAAGATATTCAGGACTGAAACATTACCTTGGGGGAATGATTTCATAAACAAAAACCACTGGTCCCTGTGGAAAGATGAGCCCCAAACAAGACAGGAGTAACCATGGTTCTTCCACCATTGTTATCAGTGGTGCCCTACAGCGGGGCCAAGGCCTGTGCCTGTCACTGCCTCTGGGGACTTCACAACCTGCAGCAGGATGACTCCTTGCACTTTGCAAATGCAACAATGATAAACACAAGATAATCAGGACTGGCTCTGTGCTGAGGGCCTGTAAGGGAGACAAACCTTTACACTGGTCACAGCAGCTCACCTCAAAGGTCAGCAGTGGATGCCTGTGTGTCAAGCCAGCCTTTTCTTTCCCCTAGGAGCAAAAGGACATAAGGAAGGGGAAAAAATTCATTCATTTGGTCATAGGATGCTAGGACAGCTCATGAAGTACCAAGCCTGAACTACATAAGTTATACAAGAAAGAGGAAACAAAACTTAGAAATCAGTATCTTCAAATTTTCTAGATAAGCCAGACCCCATGGCAGGGCTAGGAAGATAGATAATGCTGAAATCAGCCCAGTTTCTACAGCATCTGCTCAGTTTAGTACTGAAGTACAGCACAGTGCTGGGTTGTATCAACACACAGTAGCAAACTGGTGAGCTTACTGACTCAGGGACAATGATGTGTATTTGTAAGACACTGCCTGCATAGAGCCCATCCATCTTTAAACTTCCAAGACTCTCAGCAGAAAGCACATGGCTAATGTATGTTTAACTCCTCTCTATGCTCAGAGGCACAGCTGTGGCTCTTTACCTCCACTCCCATGGGCTAACCACACTGTAAGGCAGCTGTAAACAGCAGTTTACTGCAAGTGCTGCAAGAGCACAGACTGCAAATCAATAAAGGCTGATACTATTATGTTTTCAAAGAATTAAATGTTCTTTTCAAAAACAACAGCAGCCACTCCGAATTCAATTGCTTTGAGGGAGTCACTAAGGACTAGACACTGCTTGGGCAGCAGGGGCAGCTTGGAATGCAGTGCTGAGTATCCTGTACTCAGTGACTTCAGTGGCTTGAGAAAATAGCCAGAGCCTCCCTCACTCTATGGTGACAAGATTACAGCTATTCCTGCCTAGAGCAGCAAAACCCCTTTATGGCAGTAGGAGATTTCAAAGTCCTTGCTTTATTACAGTAAAGTAGCCAATAGCTGCACGGTGAAAATTTATTGCTTCCCTATATAAACACTACACAGGCTTCCTTCTCATCCTTCAACTGCATTTTGGATGAGTCACTCATGAGAACAGTTTTGGATATCTTTTCACCTTTTGCTCTATAATTGCTTCCCATGACAAAAATGTTTAAAATGGGGAAGAAGGCAGCTCTTAAGGAGCAGGAGCCAAGTCAAGCCCTCAGCAAGGAAAAATGGACTAGCTTCCAACTCCATTTGTCATCAGCTGAGGATCTAGTCAGTCTGTGATTTGTTTCCTCAACCAATGATGGCCTAGGCTCAAGAAACATACCATGCAGCTGCTTTTGAGAAGGCATGCAGTGTGCAAATTAAAGTGATTAATGCACATATAAATACTGTGGGAAAACAAGTTTTTTTCATGCTTTCCTTCCTCAAAGAAAATAACAAAATAACATCTAAATACATCAGACTAGGGTCTCAGGAGCTGAATGGATAGAAGGTGTGCTGAGCACAGGCATATTAGTGGCGTCCCTCAATGAAAATGATCACTAGCCAATAGATCCCACTGGCCCCTTTGGGAACAGCCTGGCATGAGATTTTTTTGCACAATATTGCCCTAGAATGTTTTGCACAAACTTTGAGGTAAAGCCATCTGAGCACCCAGCCAGACAAGTGGATGCAGGCAAAACTTTGAAAAAATGATGCAAGGTTGTTCAAATTCCCAGCTTGCACAGCACTGGTACCTCAAGGCTGAAAGCAAAAAGACCTGACATTCACCTTGGCACTCTGCAGGAACAGACCTCAGATCTGTGATGGGAAATGTCTGAGCCTCCAAGAGCCCTTGTGAAATGATTGGCTTCAGTTTCATGTCTGGGGGTCTACAATGTAAATTGGTCACACAGCAGTGCCCATAATACAACAGGAGCAGCACAAGGACTGGCCATGCCCAGGCACCACATGTGCTCCCTGGAAATTTAATTTGGTTCTTCCTGTACTGTTATAGCCTGCAAGGAGGAGAATAATACCACTAGATTTCCAGAACAACACTTTTCCCAGCACAATTATGCTTGCAAAAAAACAACCAAACAAATCCAGACTGGCAAATTGAGAAAAAACTAGAAACCAAAGTTGTACCATCTGGTGCAATAATGGCTCCAAATTATACGGCTCCAGGAAAAAGCATTTGGGTTGTAACCTGACACTGAAAAGGCAAATCAAGAGCAAAATACTTAAAGCCCAGTATCATTTGATCACTTTATAAAAAGGCAGTATAATCTGTCCTGTGCATCCGTAAGAAGAGAACTGAGTGTTTGTATTTCCTACTTTTATGTGTTTAAACCACTCACGGCAAATATTAAGAATATTATGCAACTTCTAAATGTAGTGCTTGCCCTTAGTTTGCCTTGTATTTCCTGGTACATCCTTACATGCCATGCTTCTAGAGGTCAAAACACTTTCCATATACTCTGCTGTGCCTTGCTCCTGAGAAGGCCGACCTGATAGCCAAAAACCTGCTCTTGTCAGAAATGCAGGCTCTTTTAGAACTTTACCTCTTGCATGTGAGTTTTTAGATTTCTGAAGCTCTCTCCTGGTGAATGAAATATTGTCCAACTCAGCACAAAATTTCATAGATCTAGCATTTAATGAGATGACAGCATATTTCTTTAGAGGAGGGATGATCAAATATCTGAGAGCTTACTGATATAACAGCACTGCACTGTGTATCACTGTAATTCTGAGACAGAAATGTAACTTTTTTCCTCATTGGATCAGACCTGAGTACATTCTGGTGTTCTGTCCTACTGGCAGCAGCTAGTACTTATGCTTCAAAGGAAAGATGTTAAAAAAAAACTCTGAGAAACAATAGCCATGTCCTTAATGCTTTCTTCCATGCCTCAAAGAGGAATTAGTTTATGCCTCTGAAGAATACAGATGGAACAGCCTCCTTTTATGTTTTCTCATATCATTTAATCTGGGGTGCTTTTAATATCCATGCAAGTAGATAATTATTTTTGACCCTCTGAGCTCTGGTACTCAGCAGGAGGCAACCACAACGTCAATCTTGCACTGTGTGCTGTCCATTAACTTTTTATCAGAATATCCATGTATTAGAGTTCCTTCTGTGTTACTGTATTATTTTTTCAAACACAGAAGCAGCTCAGCTCCCTTTTAAAACCGCAGCTCTATACTTCATTAAGCTATCTGTGATAGCATCTACCCAAATGTTCTTCCTTCACAGCAGACTGCAAATTCAGAGCCCAGGCAAGTGAGGAAAAACTTGGATTACTTTTGCCAATGGGCATTATTGTACCTTTATCCATGTCAAATCTCTTCTCTCACTGAACTGCCAAGATATTTAATTCCTGCTGGAGTGTCTAAAAAAACTCAACAGTTTTCACCAACTGAAACAAATTACCATGATTGGCTAAATTCCCTATCTTGCTCTGTTTGTTCTTCTCCATGTTGCTGATGGGGATAGAGAGCACCCCTGGCTAGACCTACATTGCTCTGTTGATCAGATTCTCCAGAGTCAGCACACACTTAGCTTGGCTTCATGGTGAACACTATTGAAGCTGCTAGCTTCAAGTATGTGGTGTGATGCAGAAGGATGCAAAAGGGAAAAACTGAAAGATTAGAAGTATACCCGGTTTTGTATCCTGCTGGCTTTGCTGTGGAGAGCTGCAAGCCCAGTGGGTGACTAACTAGATTAACTGGACTGAAAGGAATTAACAAGAATTGATACCCACAAAGACATGAATGCATTTTGGGGTTGCAGGTATCCAGATGATGTGGCTCTGAATTAGGTGGTTATTTCTCTGCAATTCTCCATCCATTTCCAGAGAGATGAAACTAAATACCACCTTAATGCAAAGCTATCCTAATGTGATTTTGAATAAGGCTTTTCTTGCTAGCAATCTCATGTCTGAATAGAGGCATCTTAAGAGACAAACAAATGGAAAATGCCTCAGGAATCCATGATTTTCCCAGACATACAACTGAAGTGAGGAACCACAGTTATTCTTCATACATCACCCTACTTTTTTGCCATGATAGGAGCAAGCAAAACAACACAGTGACTTGAGCTAGCAATGCTCATATTTAGACCAAAAAAAAAAAGACAATCTGTGGTAGACTTGCTTGATTAAATGAGCCACCCAGCAGATGCAAGAGAAGTGGCTTGGAGTTACTTTTATCTGCTTCCACCCAGCCCTTTGTTATCCTCTTCTGGTTACTTTCTCAACTCAGTACCTCAGAGCAGCGGTCCAAGAGCACTTCTGTGTCTTCGGTGCAACCCTGATTTTACAAGGTACTGCACACCTTACAATTCACAGAGCCTTTTTCATTAAGGATTCCTTTCATCACTCCTGGTGACTCCATATGCTCATATAAAAGTATGTCCCTCTATATGGACCCTATACACACAGCCAAGAGCAGGAGTCAACTTTCTGTTGCTCAGTGTACCTCAGCTTTCCCGTTTGTTTCCCAGGTGAGGGGGGTGCTGTGGTCATACAGTTGAAACAGGACTTCCTCAGAGAGGCTGTGAAAACAACCATATCACTCTTCTCATGTGAAATTTACCTCTTTACCAAGCCCCCCAAGCCCAGGAAGTCCTAACCAGTCAGTACTTGTCACCAGGAAGTAAAGCCTTTTTCTAGATCTGATTAGCAAATTATTTTTGTTCCTATCATCATGTAGAATACAGCAGCTTTATTTTAGCATCGCCCCTTATATCATATCCAGGATCTGTTGCTTTCCTGCATTGAAGGATGCCTTGCTGTTTCTTCAGCTCATCCATTTAAGATTACAAACTTCAGCAAGAAAGAACTCCAGAGTTCCATTAGTGTTCTTTTCCTCAATAAATAGAATCAAGTCATAGACTGGGTTATTTTTGTGGCTACCACACCTTACGTTACTCCATGATACTTCACAATAATTCCAGAAGCCCATCCACAGAGAAAAACTGTCTAACACTGTGGTCCTACCACATCATGCTTGCCAGAGATGACATTCTCTCAGCATCAGGATTTCAGCTGGTACTCATCTCACCCAATGCCCGAAGCCATAAAGAAGCTTTTCAAAATATGTACAGAGCCTTCAGTTATCCTGTCAGACAGGTTAAGGCCCAGCACAACAGCTGAGGGCAGACTTACCCTGACCACTAAAAGTAGTCAACTGCCCCTTTTTTCTCTTTACAGTCAAAGACTTCCACTTCATTATTCTGCCAGAAACTATCATCTTCACCCTCACATCCACTATTTCTCTCCATTCTATTTTAAAACAGAGATAATCAGTAGGGAAATCACCTGCTTTTGGTGGTATCAAAATCAATCCATTGCTATCTCTCAATTTTTTTACTCTCCAAAAGAATTGAAAATAATATACAGATTGCTGTTATAGACCCAAAGAATCAAAAGCATGACAAATTTAACAGATACCTGTTACTATACTTGAGGGTCCCTGTTAAGCAGCACAGTTGCAGTAACTCAGACTGCTCCCACACTATTTGGTTTCATAGAACACTCTACAGACATCAAGTCTCTGTGAGAATGACAGGTAAAAAGCACAGAACAAGCTCAGACAGGCAAGACTGGATGGCCAGTGCGGAAGAGGGGAGGTGGCAGAGATGTTTTCTTTTGTTCTCAGTCAGAAGGGATAGGAGACTGATATTGTGATGCTTTTCATCACAAAGCAACAAGGTGAGGCACTGCCTGGGCAATGGGAGACAGATAAAGCCAGGCACAGTGGAAACCACAGGAGTGTGGTCACAGAATCACTGGGTTGGAAGAGACCTTCAAGATCATGGAGTCCAGCCCAGGCTTAACACCTCAACTAAACCATGGCACCAAGTGCCACATCCAGTCTTTTTTTAAACACATCCAGGGATGGTGACTCCACCACCTCCCCAGGCAGACCATTCCTGTGGTTTATTACCCTTTCATTAAAAAACTTTTTCCTAACATCCAACCTAAATTTCCCTTGCTGCAGATTGAGACTGTGTCCTTTCCTTCTGTCAGTTGTTGCCTGGAGAAAGAGACTGACCCCACCTGACCACAGCCACCTCTCAGGGAGTTGTAGAGTGATAAGGTCACCTCTGAGTCTCCTTTTCTCCAAGCTAAACAACCCCAGCTCCCTCAGCTGTTCCTCACAGGGTTTGTGTTCCCAGCCCCTCACCAGCCTCGTTGCCTCCTCTGGATGTGCTCAAGTGTCTCAATTCCTTCCCAAACTGAGGGGCCAGAACTGGACACAGCACTCAGGTGTGCCCTCACCAGTGCTGAGCACAGGGGGAGAATGACCTCCCTGCTCCTGCTGGTCACACCATTCCTGACCCAGGCCAGGGGCCATTGGCCTTCTTGGCCACCAGGGCACGCGGCTGGCTCACGTCCAGCTGCTGTCACCAGCACCCCCAGGTCCCCTTCTGCCTGGGCACTGTCCAGCCACACCATCCCCAGCCTGTAATGCTGCTGGAGGTTATTGTGGCCAAAACACAGGACTCAGCACTTGGACTTGTTAAACTTCATCTTATTGGATTCTGCCCATCCATCCAACCATTCCAGGTCTCTCTGCAGATTCCTCCTCCCTTCCAACAGATCCACACGGCTGGTGATGCAACCACGAGAGCAGGCATCTAGAAAGGGAAAATCCAGTCCTGTGGCTGTGCATCTTTATCCGCATAAGGCAAAGGCAGAAGCTGTTGCTCAGTGGTTTTATAATTATTCAGCACTGCTGTCACTGACCCTGGCAGCCCTGCTGTGCTGAGCTACACCCGATGTCAGCTCAGTGAGCTCTGCCGATGGACACCCAGCACGCGGCATGGCCCCACAGGAGAGGAAAGGAGCTCCCACAAAGTGTGTCTGCTAACCCTGCCTCAAAAACACCTTTCCCCAGGTTTCCAAGGGGGAAGCACTCAGCAAGGAAGGGTACTTCATCCTGTGCAAGTTACTTTTTCTGTGTGTGGGGAATGCCGAGTGCTCACATCCCTCTGAAACGAGACAGGATTTTAGGGGCCAAGATCAGCTCCTCTGTGCTGCCCCATCAGACAGGGGTCAAAGAAGCAACTCTTTGTTGTACACATCTGTGCCACTGCTGGGGCCTGTATCATACTTTGACTGTCCTGCACCACACTCCTGAGCATTTTCAATGTGGGAAAGGCTAGAAAATCAGCACAGGCATAAAATAAAAAAATAATAATAAAAAAAGCATGGAAAAAACCATTTAAAAATCACTCTCTAGTCACTGGAAAGTCAATATGGGAGCCAAGCCATGCTGTGATATCCTCTAATTAACCTAAAGGAGACACAGAACAACAAAGAGAAAGAAACAACTTCCATTCTGCTTTGGTCATCATTAGTTGAACTAAAAATCAACTGCATTCCAAGAAGAACAAATTAAGCATGTAGTATAACAATTCAGAAAAAATGCCAGCTATTCTTGACTTCTAGGCCTTTGATAAGAATTTGCCTTGACTTTTAGTTTTTACTATTTGCTAAAGAGACTATAAAGAAACACAAAGACACGTAATGCTAGAAGCTATGAGGTCAGCTTTAAGGGTCTGGAAACACAGCCAGACTTGAACCCTGAGTAAATGTCCTTGTCTTTGACATCCCATGACAAATATCTGTCCCAATGGGCTGCCAGAAAATTCTATCAGCAGAGCTCAAAATATTCCAGTAAATACTTAGCTGTTATTTTGCTTTGCCTTGGGACTGAAAGGGAACAGAGTTTCTTGGATACAAACAAACAAGAAATGAAACAAAACAAAAACAAACCCCACATCACTTTTTCCACAACAGTATACAGGACTCCAGGCATCAGATACCCACACAGGAACAGCACAAGAAAAGGTTTATTCATAATTTAATTTATGGCCAAACCACAGATACTACTGCTGGAATTGACTGTGGTAAAGCGGTAACCAACAGCAATCATGTTCTAAACAAGTGTGATCACCTTGTAATCCATGTCTGAAGGCATGCAGCACACAGAGTACAGCCTTGTATCTCAGCTGGAGAATAGCTGAAAAGCCCTACCTTTTCATTTGGTACAAACCTACACTCAAATTTATAAAGACTCAACAACACACAACTTCTCAAGCAAATGTGTATCAAAAAATTGCTAAGAATGTGTGATTTACATCTGAAACAAGGTCCCTAAAATTTCTACTTTCAGGAAATTTTTATGTAATATATTTAATACTTCAGCAAAAAAGACTTACTATGTCCTTGTAATCATTAGTTTATATTTCTAAGTAAAATACTAATCAAGGTTCTATCATGTAGCTTTGGGATTAAAATGAGTGATTACTTTTCAAATGGATGATAATTCTCCAAATGAATGACAGATGAAGCAAATATCTGAAACAAAAGGATATTTTCTCTCCCTCCAATGCAAGCTCAAGAGAGGGCTCAAAAGAGTCAACAGCAAAGCAATAACAGACTGAAATATTTAGAGCTTCTGTATAATTAATTTGTAACACTGAATGGAAACTCCATTATTAAACATAAAAATAGCAATGTGTCTGGAAAGGAAACCATTACTGGAGAGGTGCTTCAGGAAAGTGACAAAAATCCTCCAGAGTTTCCTTGCACTTTGAAAGAATACAAAACAAGAGAAGCCACTGGGGAAGAAGCCTCATAGTAAAGCTGCCAAACATAGGTGACCTGCCCAAGTGTATTGAGGGAAGGCACACAGGCCTCCACTATTAAAAAAAAAAAGGATCACCAAATCTGAAAGAAAGAGGCAAATTTCAGATCAGAAAGCTCATGTGCCAGCTCCACCTGTGTTTTCTTACTTCTAACAAAGTATAAAGTAGAAGGCAGTTCATGGAAAAAAATGCTAATTTCCTGCAAGATCTTTAGAAGCATGCAACAAGAGACAAATCTCAGGAGGGAGGATTATATATATATTACAGATTAGTAGCAAAAATAATCAAGCCCCACCAGAATGCACACTACTAATTGCATAGCTGGGAATGAGAGCAACATCAGCCCATGGTCTTCTGTGACAACTGGAGTTTAGCAAGTGCACATAACAACTGTACTCAGTATGCACTGGGTTACAGTCCATATAGAAGATAAGACTGTTGCAGGCAAGTAAGAAACATAATGGAATATTCCAAAATCTATTTTAAGATTGCCAAGATCCATTTAATACATTGTTGAATAGAAGGAGTGACTCCTGCTAATAACCTAATAAAAGAGCTCATTTATTAATAACAGTAGGATAAAATACATAGCTAATGCTGTCCCAAAGGTACTCATTAAACACAGGTAAAGATGTAGATCATTTTACCTTCCAGGTAACAAGAAGAAAGACCATGTTAGGTGAAAGGTTGCAAGATAATTATAAAAACCAGAAACACACACTCTTGTCAGTGCTGGTACAAAAATATGAACTTTCAATACTGTCATCGTGGACTAAGTCACAAAAATTTGCCATACTGCTTTATAGAAAAACTAAATCATACTCAGAGTCCACCAGAAAAGTTTTGAAAAGAATTCTAAACTGTTACACTGTTACAAAAGTCCCCTTCCCTAACTATAATAACAATTGTATTACTATAACAGTTAATCTGTATTAGTTCACATTATATACTGCAATGTAAAGAAGTACTGGATTTTTAACGTAGGCTTTGGTACTGTTCATGCTTATGTAAAGCAAGTAAAGTACAGCCTGGCCCTGGAAATAAAGGCTTCAATTCTCAGGTTAGAGCTGTCCATGAAGGACTAGAGATACCTGTGGCAAACTAAGATAACACCGCCTCCTGGCCCCTCTAAAACATATTTGAAACCCTCCCAGCATTGTCTGGCATCATAGATGAGTAATTGCAGCAAAACTGACTCCAGGGACATCTGGATAAGTAGACAAACAGCAACAGTGCTGCAGAAATACAGCTGCTTTGTAGTTTGACTATGATTAGTAATTGGCAATGTGAGAGACAGTTAATAGTCAAATTGTGATGTACCTGAACACTTGAAGAGTATAAGAACCCTGTGTAAAACCATGTTCTAGATGCCCCAGTTTGGCTAGGAAACCTCCTGCAAACAAATATTTACTTAGCTTTGTAATACCATACTTTGTACCTCAGCCTCACTCCTCAGTTGGCAAAGGCCAGTTGCAAAGAGCAGAGGGGTACGGAGTCCCAGGCTGTTACTGTCACAGTGAGGGTGGCTGCCACAAACCTTTTAGGTCCTCTGACTTCAGGGCAGAGGATGGCAAGAAAATAATTAGGAGCAGGAACGATGGTTGGCACCAGGAAAATAACACTTTAATATGGAATAAAAGAAAATAGGGATAATGCCCAAAAGCCAAACAACAATAACCAAGGAACACCGTGGGGGTGACCAACCAAAGACAGGAACAAAGGAGGGTACAACAATATATAACCTTAGGGGAGGAACATTCTGGACACAAAACCATATAAGAAACACAACTAACCAATAGGAGAACAGAACTTGGACCACTTAACATAATAACCTCAAAAGCTGCTGGGAGGAGAACTCGGGCTCATCCTGAGTTACATGAATGTTTCCCAGGGCTTAAAACTGCAGCTAGGCTTATCAGGGGTGAAATCCAGCTGACCCTGTATCTCAGGTAGGCTGACTCCCACATGTTACCTGTACAACTCCTATGAAGTGCTAGCATCCTCTAGGAAAGAGAAAATAAGCAAACTAGAAAAACATTCTACAGAAAAATTGGAGAAAAGGCCCAATTCACCAATAGGACATTTAAAGTCCTTCACAGGCTAAAAACAGTGGCACTTTGTCAGGATCCAAGTCCAAATGAAATGGCAGAAAGTGGAGGAAGCATTATGCATTAGAGATTCCAGGAAGACAAAAAGAGAACAGCAAAAATATACCAGTATGGGATGTGACTGTGGTACACAATACAGTAACTTTGTAAAAACCAACAAAAAGTTAAATAAAAATCACAGGCAATAAAATACTAATTTGTTCTCAGTTCTCCTACTTCAGACAATAAAGCTGCTCTGCACAGATTGTATGAAAGAAATGTTATGCACTAATTCAACCTGAGCCCTTAAATAGAGACGTGATTTAAGTGATTTTTATCCCTACTTCTACAGAACACACATTGGTCCCTGTAGGAGACAGCAGTTCGGCTCCTCCCGATGGTTTAGTGCAGCAGCCCCAGAACACACACAGGATACATGGTCTGCTTCTCTACTTGCACAATCAGAACTCAGTAATGCTCACTGGCTTTGCTGTTCCCCAGGAAAACAGGTCCTAAATTGTACCTAACTGCAGATCTCTGCATGGAGCTGAATGTGAATGGTGTACTTTCATGGCAGAAATCAATAAGGGACCAAAAGGATACAAGGAAATGTGTCTGGGTTCCTCCTCTTCTTAGTTTAATCAAAAGTAAGAAGCCAAACTATCAAGAAGACAGTATTGTGTGAACTAGGTGATGGGCTGCAGTGGGAGAATGGAAAAAAACCCCAAACTTGAAAGAAGTGTTTGAATAAGACTAAGATTGTCCTGTGTTGAGGAGAATTGCACATAATTCTCTGAAATTTTACCTCTTCTGGCATTTTGTTATTTTTCGATCTATCATGTCTTGCTTCTAGGATGCTTCCTAGGAAGGAGAAAAAAACTTGAAAAATCATAGATACTTCACTGTTAAATGGTTGTGTCTCATTTTACTTCCCTACCACTTTCAAACTTCATGAACTTTTGACTTAACTGGTAGTGCTGCTGACTTCCACATGGATGGCAAATTACCTGTTGCAAAGCCTATTTCACTCAGTGGATTGATATGACTGAACAGATTAAATTGTGAGAGGAACTGAATTGATTCCAAAGAATCTGGGGTTTGAGATATTTCCTAGCAGAGATTGAGCTAAAGAGCATGATCTTTGCCATCTCAGAGAGGCAGGTGTGGGGTAACCTGACTCTAGATCCCCAGAATTTGTTTCCAAAGTTTGTGTCATATGCTTTCCCTTCCAGAACTCCAAGCGAATCTGTCATGTGAAGAAAGTCTGAGCAGCTGGCTCCAGTTACATTAATCCCCTCAGAAGTTTCCAGGAATGAGGAAGAGCCTGCAGGTTATACAAGCCAGAACTGGCTCAGGCTATAAGGAAAGAAAAGAGATTCACAAAAGAGCCAAAGGAGCCCAATTTCATAAAAAGAAACAAAGAGAGGGAGAAGCTTTAGGACAAATAATTTCAGTGTCTACCTGCTGCTCTTCACACACCTGCTCCAAAGGAGAGAAGCAAGAACTTGCCTTTGCACAGCCAGCTCTGAGGTGTGAACAGTCCACATTTCCTCCTTTCTTTAATCCTCTACAACCATCAAGTTCTAACACAGCCTAGCCCTGTTTTATTCACCACTAAACCAATTCATCCAGAGTATTGGGGCTCTCTCC
This sequence comes from Parus major, assembly GCF_001522545.3. NCBI lineage: Eukaryota > Metazoa > Chordata > Aves > Passeriformes > Paridae > Parus > Parus major. Next base: position 93,566,937 of record NC_031768.1, read on the forward strand.
CACTCTCCTTAGGAAGCAGAAGAAAGATGTCGCTGTTCAGAACATTTCTGTAATGTTCAGGCAGTATTTTGTACATTCATTTCTTTTCCCTTGGATTTGTCTGTGTCTTTGTGCTCCACTTTACACAGCAGCTTGCCTTCATCATGGCCTAACAGTTGTCATCACTTAACTAAGCAGAATTCCTCCTTTTATTGTTCTTCACAAATCAGCCTTCACAGTTAAGCTGTTAATAGTTCCTCACTGGAAACCACAGTTACTTCTGCAGTGTGGTGATCTTTTCTTCACTTTTTCATCTCAATGGTAATCTTTTCTATAGAAAGAACACTACGAATATTTGAGTGACTCAGTCTGCTGCTTCCACCAAGCATACACATGTCTTCTGCATCTCCTAACACTGGAGCAGCAAGCCTGTTCCATCTGTTGAGATCATAGAAGGCTGCTTGGAAGGCTGGAACAACAGAGACACAGCCATCTGTGCTAATGAGAGTCCCTTACAAGGTTACTTCCACCTGGGAAGGAAGGAAATAGCAGGCAGGTATAGGAGGATTTACCCCTGCTACTCTGGACAGAAACCAAGTTGGATAACAATGTTCTGCCAGCATAAAGTCAGCCTGAACTTTAGTTTACCTAACAGTCTAGGCACAAACTCCACTGAAGGAAAAGATCCAGATGTGTGTGAATTCTGATTCCAATTCTGAACACTGAACAACTTGATGTAAGTAACCTAGAAAACCCAATTTGAAAAGAAAACTCTGTACTTAGTAGGACAGCAGTAATGAATCATTAGTACCAGTGACAAGCCCTGCATCAGCAGAGCTTCGAGCTGATGTCAAAGACACACTTAATGTCACTTAACACATAAAAGTTTGCTGTACTTGCTCATATACAACAACCAACATAATAGCACATTAGTCCTTCACTACAGCTTTTAGACACTACTTGAAGTCAGATAATTCACTAAACAGTAAGCATCCCTCCTTCAGGTTAAAATAGACAAGTCATACCTGCTTGTGGAGGCAACAGCACACAAGAGTGCACTGTATCCTGTCATAGTATCCCATCCACTTTGATTTTCCTAGTCAGAAATGGTGGCAAGTGGCTGTGATACAAGATCAGCCTGATGCTGCAACTCATGTTCTGGTTCTGCAGCAGGAGATTAAGCTCTCCGTGACTGCATGTGCATTTCTGATAGACAGAGAAGGATATGTTGGATGGGATTGCTGTCCTGCCAGGTAGAGGACATGTCTCAGGTAGAGAAACCCGAGACAAAACGAAGAGCATAAAGGTCATACAGTGACAGTTGACATCATGGTGAAGAAACAGAATTTGGAAATAACAATGTGCAGCACAGGCCTGACCAAGACTCAGCTTGGCTTGTCATGGCATAGGTACAGGATCCACCACAAAGCCCAACCTCCACTATCAGGAAGATGCAGAAACTCTTCCTGAGAAAGCTGAGATTTTAACATATCCAGTCTTCCCTTCAGCTCATGAAGGCAGCAGCTGGACCCAGCAGCAGCTGCAGGGAGGCCAAAGGGACTGACTCAATGAATGTACCAGTAGAGATGAGCAACTATAACAGAACAAGCAGGGTCAGATTGGCAGCATCAGACTGACAACCCCAGGGTGCTGTGGACAATATGAGTTCATGTGGGTTTGAGGTGAAATTAAACAAATTCAAAGTAGTGAGGATTACTAGGATATGTATAATCCATTGGCAGGTCTGAGACAGTACCCCAGGGAAAGTTCCACCCATTGCAAAGCTGTGCTCCTGTACTTCCTCTGCAAATCACTGTTGCTCATTGTCAGAAACAGGTACTAGGTTAGGTGGGCATTTGACTTCATACAAATATTCCTATATTCCGTCAGATTTCGTCTTAAGATACTTAGCATATGCTCGGCTGATATGCCTGTACACTAGAGAGAGAGCAAAGCTCCAAAGGCTTCATGCCTCACAAAGCAGTGTGAACTCACAGAACCTTCACAGAACCTTCTTCCCCCACCACCAGCCTTAACAGTGCATGGTTCACCCCCTGCAAACCACTGCCTTCTGTTGCTCTATACAGTCTTTCAGAATAACTCCCTTGTCTGACATGTAACAAGGTCAGGACTTAAACATTTGCTTTTATTTTTTTTTTGTCCATGTGTTTGTTTTGTAACTTTATATTAAATTAGCTCTTCAGCTTTTTCTGGCATTCAAAAGACTTCCATATCCATAATAAAACAGCCAGTATCTGATGTCAATTGTGAATTTGGCTGGTTTGCAGATCCAGTATAACTGAGCAATCATTCAGATTTCAGGCTCATCCTGTTAGCATAATTCTGCACAGTTCCACATCTTATTCCATGAGAGTTTGTCCAAAATGGCCTCTGCATTCAGTAATTTCCACTAAGAATATCAACTGCCTCATGGCACTGAGACTAATTAAAGAGCTTGGATATGGTCATTTTCTTGCCTTGTGAATAACACTTAAAACTTCTTCCTGAACTGGTCCTGCATCCAAGGCCTGCAATTCTGCTGCCCAGACAGTCTGTTTTACTGCATATAATATACATAACAAACAAAGCTGAAACAAGGAGCCTCTGAAAAAGAAATGTGGTTTTACACTTGGTTTCCAAAGTCACAGAGCCAAATAGATCAGAATCAGAAAATACTCCAAAACCAAAATATAAAACCAATACAAAACCAAAGGCCAACCCACAAAATCATTCACCTATGGTGCAGATAGCAAAATCATTAGGAAGACAGTAGCTGCATAATTGTTCTGGGTACTTTCCAGGTAAGAATTTATTCATTATGAAAGCGGAAGAAAAGTAAGAAGAAGAGCTTTCTTTACCATGACACAACTTAATTCAACAGTCCAGGTACTACAAAATTAAAAATGCATTAAATGAGCAGTCCCTTTTCTCAGATACATCTGGAGTTAGTCATTATAACTGGCACAACACCACCCAGAAGCTCACTTCCCCATCATGGCTTTATAGAGTACAAGACAAACACACCCACTGCTTTGCTCAGGAAGGAAAGGTACCCAGTTAAAAGGATTTTGTGGAATACAGACAGTTCCTAAATTGCAGGGGGTTTCATGCAATTAGTGTGCTGTAAGTTAAGGCAGCACTGAGTAACAGCAGTGCAGGGAAGTCCATCCAGCTGTTTCAGCAAGACCTAAGTATTTCTCTTCGCAGTTTTGATGACATAACTCTGAAAGCAAATTCCAACCACAGCAGTTCACAGCAGTAATGCAAACTCATCACACTTTGATGCATCTGCAGGGGATCTTTAGAGCTTATAAAAATTTATCCTCATTTTCTTTAGTAATGCTATTTGTAAAGTATCATCCTTCAACACTTACTCCCCCAGACCCATTTACAAGAAGACCACCTGCTACAAATGTATGCTGCATTTTTCAGATCACATTTGCCAACTACTCCTTTCCTTTGGGCCTCTGAAGGTAAACACTAAGATAAAAAAGGAAATAAAAATAGGCTTTACATGTAAAACAATAATTCTTGAAACACTTCAACATTCATACATCTTCACAGCCTCCAACCATAAGATAAGGTACAAGTCAGAAAGCATTTCCCACTGGCAAGTCAGAGGAAACCAAAAGAGAGAAGCCAAGCCCCAGAGAAGACAGAGTGACACATCAGGCTGCACTGATGCAAGCACCCAAGCTGCAAGCAGAGGTACAGATGGGCTGGTGTCTGCCTCAGCACAACACAGCCTTTACCCAGGACACACAGAAGCTGCAGCAAGGCAACATAAGCAGGAATAAACCCCTGCAGTAAACCCCTGCAGCTGTGTCCTCAGTGTGCAGGCTCCTCACATATGCTATTAGCCCTTCTAACTCACAGGCAGAAGGGCTGCAGCAAAATTAGGGTAGGGATAAAGAGTTTGCAAGCAAAGTACAAAGCCCAGTTAAACAATTGTCCTCAGTCAGTCAGAAACAGGGAAGCACAAGCATTTCCAGCATCATGACTCCATTGTTCCTTCAGGTTAATAACACCAATGGAGAATTAAACTCTCCCTACCTGATGAGCTCTTTTCAGATTGTTACAACTTCAGTTTGTGTTAATGTGGAACTGCATTAGCAAAATGACAGCTCTGTAGCTGCTTCATGTCCTTCTCCCAGGCACAGAGCTTGAAAGCAGGGTCCAGATCACTTTAACCTTCACCAAAGCCTATCTGAACAAGCTGCCATATAATATTGATCTAATACAGAGCTCAGGTTCTTCTCAGCATATGTGAGGCTGCAGTAGTTCCTTGGGTCTGGACACAGTCAGTCTCAAGCACTACTCCACGCAATTTTATTTTATTATTATACAACCATGCTTGGAAGACAGAAAGGTAATTTCCAGTGTCCTCCATCATTAACATCAGATGCATTTAATCTGTAAAGGACTCTGGACTAGAGCACCCTCAAAGAGCAGTGCAACCTGTGTGCTCACAGGTTTTGTTAGCAGCGTTCATAGCTGATGTTATAGATCAATTGTAGTGGTGAAAGCTCTTTTCCTTTTAGGGAAAAAAAAAAAAAAAAAAATAGGTATTATCTCAACAATTTCAGACACCGGAATTTTATAAAAAAAAAAAAAAAAAAGGAAAAAAGAGAGAGATGGAACTAGAAGGGGAAGGGAAAACACTGTCCTGTGGCTATCCAGGACAAGTAGTGATGGTGTCCCCAAATGAGTGTCCTTGCCAGGCACATCTCCAGTGCAGCAGGTAATTTTCCCCCATCCTTTTCCCACAGGAAAAGATGAGAGCACATGCTGAGCAGGGGCAGGTGCTGTGTGCCAGCTCTGTGCACACATCATTGGGTGCCCTCATGTAAAAGCCAGCACTGCAGCCCAGCGGGCAATGCTCGCAGCTGTGATTGTCACTTCAGGCTGTGAGTGCAAGGCCATGAGAATAACACAAACAAGGGAAAAGAAATAACACCCCAGAGGCTCTGCAAAAGCAGAGGCGTGGCAGCCTGAAGGCCAGGACATGGAGTTGCCTGTGCAAGGCAGCTTATGGAGCCACTAAGAGAAGGCCATGAGCAATACAAGGGGCTGAGGCACCTAGTTCACCGTGCAACAACTGTGCTGAACAATCAGCTGCAAAGAAAGAAGCAACACTACCATGTAGCTTGGATCACATCCTGGGATATAAGCAGGGCTGTCTGGTAAATACAACCTTCAGTTGTTAAATACAATCTTCAGTGCACTCAATGGAGAGAGACATGTATTTACAGCAGGTACCACAACTTCTAACTTGATATCATACCCTCCATCTTTATCAGCAAGATCTGAGCTTATGTAGAAGCCCAAGGGTCTGTTATACAGATACCTCAACCCTGGAGGAGCCAAAGCAGGAAAGGAGAGACACGCCTCCATGTTGTGGTGAGCCTCCCTCCCATGGACCTTTGCAGACACATGTAAAGAGTTCTCAGGGTTCAATGTTCTATTGGTTCACCAAATTGATGTAATCCCTGTTCCATCCCCATTTGCCATTTATGTACATCCCCTAGAATGTTCTCCCTTCCCTGGGCCCCCATTGGTCCTATTTTGGTGCATTGCTCTGCCCCATTATCCTATTGGATCTCCCTGTCCCTAATTCCTCCTATGCACCACTTTTACCTGTTCCCATTGGACCCTAGCCCAATGAACTGCCCCCTCCTACCTCATATATAATCCTGGACCCTCAGTCTATCCTGGTCTTTGTGCCTGGACCTTATTCAAAACTTTATAAAGCTCCAGGATTTCCATACAAAGACCCATCCCTTCATCAGCCTTTTTTAGTAGTGTGCTCTGAGCCCTGAAAGCACAGGTCACTCTTAAGGCTGTGTTGTTGCACGCTGCAACAAGCTTATACTTCACTGCATTTCCAGATGTCACTGTTGCCCATGGTCAGCCATAAAATTATCACTAAAATAAGCCAAGGAAGTGATGAGTCAGTTTTGATACTGGAACACTGTCAGGTAATTCACCTCTCTGCTGTAACCATACAATAGTTTTGTCAGAGGGAACCCACTCACATCCTCAGCTATGTGCTGAGGGATGAGAAATGGTACGTGTGATGCTGTTGTCAGCTTCCTGTGGGCTTGCTGGTACTTAGGAGGTTCCTCATTGCCAGCAGCTTCCCTGGGGACTCTGCATCAACAGCTGCACTGCTCCAATAACTGTATGGCATAACACAGTCCAGCAAACCCTGGGCTGATTTTTTAGATGAGGCAGAGCTTTGTCTGCAGCACAGCTCTGTGCTCCTGGCTCCTTTTGATGAGAGCATGCTTCACTGAAGGGTGTGCACGTTCCTCAGAAAGCTGGTGTTGTGTCAAGCACTGGGCAGGATGGGCTGGCCACTACAGAAACACCACTGAAACTGTATTCTTAGCACTTCCTTTCCCTTCTGCACTTACCACATCACCTGGGTTGGGAAATGAAAATGCAGAAAGACAGCAGATGGGCAGCAAAATTCAGCTCTGCATTCCCTCCCTCATAACCTGATTTAATTCACAAACTCTCTGCATGACCCTTGAAAGTCTGCTCCTGGGGGATTTTTCTGCAATGCATTCAGATACCTAAACTTACAGAAATGTTTTCAGCAGTACTTCTACAAAACCAAGGTGTTCAACTTCAGTTATTTTAATGTAGAAAAGGACATGAAGAACAGAACAAACACACATACAAAACCATAAGCAACCTCTCAGAATTTCTTTGGAAATGTGACAGTATGTGCTTCAGGTTCCCATCCATAAAATAAAGGACACAGCACACACACAGAGCTGTCATGAGTGTAAATAAAATGTACTGTCCTACTACCCAGGGTGCCTTGCAGTATCTTGAATAGATACCTTCTCTCTTCCCTCACACCAGCCTGGAAGGCAGGCAGGAATGGGATCTCATTACAATGGTTTAATTCCCTAGAGAACCTAATCACTTATTTGAACTAAGCATGAGAAGTATCCAGCTCATTCACTGCAAATCCCAGTTAAAGATATAATCAACATAGCAATAGAAGTAGCTGTAGCATGCAAAAGAACAGTATTCCCTCATTGCAAGGAAAAATAAAATAATCCAGCACACCAATATTCTTTGATCAGCTTTTCTCACACAAAGTGGAGTCTAATGAAGTCTGCATTTATATGCGAAGATTACCTTTAGTTAGGAAAGGTAAAGCATGTTCTAACTGCCAGTCAGAAAGATGAAGGCTCCCAGTGCTTTCACAAACCTCTCAAAACACAAAAAAGTAGAAATAGAACAGAAAACATAATTCAGAAACTGCTGACCAGAGGGGACCACTAGGCCAGCATATTCTGTAGCATCATAAAACACTTGTACAGAAACAAGGTGATTAGACAGAAGTACTTTAATATCTTACAATCTTTTCTTTTACATGTTGTAAATTTCTAAATGTTTGGGGAAAGCGAGTGCACACAAGTCCATGTGACTTTCCAGGAACAGATCCAAGCATGATGCTTCTCAGAAACAGATTTGTTTCCTTGTACAAGGAGTACAGGAAGCTGCATTCCTGTTTTGTGCCCACTTCAGACTAAACAGCAATGCCACAAATGCTCCTAGCAATGGCTCTAAAACCTACCCATCAAGGAGACTTCAGGGGACACCAAGCAGGGATCCCACCCAAGCAATAGGGCCAGCCCACAGAAAGGAAATTAAAAGTAAATAAGCCATGTTTCAAGCATCAGGTTGCCAGGTCAACAGTCCCTGTGACAGAACCCTCACTTCCACAGTGGGGTAGAGCTATTCCTCATGACAATTAAAGCACTGCTACCATCTATTCACTCTAAACTTAAAAATGCCCAGTCAGAAAGGTGGGATGAAGAATTCCCCTTGAGACTATTCTGGTGAGCTTTCAACAACCTGTCACTCTGCTCCATGTGAAAACATACCTTAATAAGTAAAAGATCACTCCTCAGAACCATTTTTCTAGGTGTGACAAACTTCATTATAAGCAGGAACTTACATCCATTAAGGCACATATGCCATCAGCATTTTTATTGCTTGGTACAATTAGAATACCATAAAACATCCACGTCCTGCTGCCCAAAGAAAAGCAGGTCAATCCTTTCAGGAAATCAGATAAGCCAAAATACCAAGTGACACCTGTGGTCATTTTGAACCCAGTCCTGTTGCAAGGCCTTGTTATCTCAGCACCCAGGCACACCCATTAGTTCATTACAGTGACTGAAGGAGCAAACAAAGCAGGCATTTGATCCTGACAACAGCTCCAGAGATTACACTCTCATTTCTCCTTTACAGCTCCCCACTGTGAGACATGCTCCTCACCAGGAAAGACAAACCTTTCCCTTGGCTCCATGTCTTGCATCCAGACCTCTGCTGGTGTCAGAGCCTGGGGAATGTCATTGTTCATACACACAGAGCCATCCCATAGAGCTTACTGTTCTTCAAACATAAGAAACCATGCTTTACATCTATGAAGCTTCCAGTGTTGTAGTTACCTGGAAAACCTCATCTCTGGGTGAACATAAATAATTTGAAAGGTCAGGAATACTCATAAGTCCAGCACTGCCTTTCCAGAGATGTAAATGGCAAGGCACAGCTAGGCTGAAGGCTCACTCTATGCTCTTCTCTATCTTCTATAAAGGAAAAGCCTATGGCCATTCAAGTAGCAAAGTTCATACTGATGTACACAGGGACCAGCTTGGAAATTGTTTTATTGCGGATACATTTGGGCTCTGACCTTTGAGAGCAAACAAGGATCTGCAACTCAGCCCCAGCATCAGCTGGTGAAAGAGAATAAGCTGAAAGTGGAGATCTTTTGCCATCTGGGAGCTGTTCCTGGGCCACCCCACCAACTGTCCCCCTTCTCCCAGCCCCAGGCTGCTCTCAGCCTGTCCCTCCTTGGTGCCAAGCAAGCAGCAGTGCCAGCAGGAATATCATCCTAGAGATTGCCTGCATAAAGAAAACAACCAGTCCAGGAAATACTTGCATGCCTTAGTATGAAGAGTAAAGAGACTATAGTGGAGAATTCAGACCATCATCTATTTAGAAATAGACCTCACTCTGCTGCTTCTTCACAAACAAGATATCTGGACTGCACATCCCATCACAGTAAGAACAGTAAGCAAGGAAATAGAGAATTAAAATCTACAAATGAGTGATACTCCACTCAGCTTCTCTGCCCAACCAAAGTGACTTATCAACTCCCTATATTCTTTTATATCTCACTTCTAAGTGACTATTATATATATGACTATTTTTACTCAGAAAAGACATTGTCAAGTAGTAAATCACTTAAAGTCCTCACTTTAGTGACAGATTTTCTAGAAAGACCTCTACTACAGTAGTTGAGACAAACTGTGTCTGTCAGACCAACACTAATGCTTCTGAACAAACACCTGCAATAAGATTTAAGTGCACACACTAATACTAAATGATAGCTTCTCTAATTTCTTAAACAAGTACTGGAAATTTTGTTTTCCAGTGAAGAAAATTAAGGATTCTACACTAGAAAGTATAAAAACAAATTACATTAAAGGATGATGGAGAAAGAAATGATAAATAAAGTCAGAGAACCATAGCTGTCTCATTTTTAAAACACCAGGATCCATCTTCCTGTCATGTCCAGTCTGTAAACAGCTACTGCTTCTGGAAAATGGGTTTCACTTGGTACATGAAGGATTTACAGCTTAATTACTTACACAAACACATTAGGGCTTCACTGACCAAATGATAGGACACAACTGTTCTTTTTCTTGAGAAATTCATAGAACTCAAAAAAAGGAAGCTGACTGCTTCAGTTTCCTGATGGTGGTTCTTCAAATGTATGTGGAGGTTTTTGCACCTTTGATCTGGGTATGGGGACAGGCAGGGGAAAATTATTTTAAGACATCTCTGCCATCTTCTCAGCAGAGCACTGACATTTACACTCACATGGCCAGAGTCATTGAGAATTAACAAGATGGGGCCACAAAGATTTAATTTCTTTGCACTTTTTATTGCAGACATGAATATCTTCTACAGTAACAACCATATTTGTTTTTCTGCCTCAATTTATTTTTCTACCCCACTTGCACAGCCACACTGCTGATCCCATCTCTGTTTACTTATGCCTGCAACAATACTGTTTGTGGCTTGATCCCACCAAGCACAGTGTTGCCCATTTTCACCACCAGGAGACAAGACTGAAGTATTTACAAAATCACACTTGTCTTCTACAGCAGGGCCACAACACAAATATCAAAGTGCTGTAAATACAAGGGAAGAGTTGAAAAGTAAAATAAACAATTTGGCATTATAAAGGATACAGCTATAGTAACACATTTGGATAATCTTACACCCATTCATTGGGAGTAGAGGAGAAAGCCCAGCCTAACACGATCATCTTACCATTCTGGGATCAGGCACAGGTTCCCAAAGAGAAGACCAACAGCATCCAGCCTGCCTGCAGTGTTCTTCCCTCCTCTTTTTACTCCTCAGAGAGGACCCAGAGTCTGTCTGCTTTGCATACAGACTCAAGGTAGAATATATCCCAAAGGCAGTAGGCAAGTTTTCAGGATCCCAGTTTTGTGGGGTTGGGGTTTTCACAGCAAGCATCAGATAGGAATGATCACTCAAACATGGAATTCATATTTATGTTCAATGATTAATGCTGAAACTGTGAAGTGTCAGAGCTTCATTATAAAGACCAATGTAAAAGAAAACCAAAACAAAACATTGCCCCAAAAAAATGCCCTTTTCTTATTTCTTCTCTCTGAAAAAAGTTACTTGCAAATGTGTTGGTTTGACTGTCCTGGGTTTGTTTTCTGTTCCTGTTGACAACACAGAGGCAACTCAGCTCTGAAGAAGCTCCACATCAGCAGATTTTTTTATCAAGACCCAGTCTTGATTTTTTTCACTGCACATCCCTCTGAGATCAAAACTGTGCTCTATCATTTCTCTGATTAAAAAAACCACCTGATTTAAAAGATTCATTCTTCTCTCCATTTCCCATCTCTTCCTCAGAGATGTGGTAGATCTCAATGGTACCAGACTCAAATTTGATAACTGTTTAAAGTGGAGGGAAGCTGAACCCCAGGACTTTAAGCTTAAATTGCACCAGCACTAGAAGAAGTGTACATAGAATTGGATCCTTAGCAAGCATCTTTCGAGAGGAAGGGCTTTTCAAACCCACAGCAGACTAGTTCTAAGCACAGCTGCTCAGTTGTGGTTTGAAGCAGTACAGAAGATGTGACACTTTCAAACAGCTTTATTCTTTTATCCCAGCTACAGAAGAAGAGATTAAATGACATGGCATAAAATCTATGAGATTAAACTGCCCCTTTGACATTTTCCAACCAAACTTTAACTGGCAGAGTTTGCACTAGCTCATCCTTTGTTTTGTGCAGACGATCTTGTCCTTTTCTGTCACGGGGCTCATAATCACACAGCCAGAGCCCGAGTTTACAGAGGAAGTAATTACAAAAAAAAAAAGCTCCCAGGTTTCTACTCACAGAATGAACACACTTGGTACAGGAGCATCAGGTTGATACAGTGTTGTTTCTTTTTTAAGTAGAAAGAGTGCATTTTTTAAGGCCTCTCTATCAAACATAACACACTTTTGAAAGCTTTTTAAACTGAAGGGCTTGGTAGTTTCCATCCCAAGTACCAAGAGAAGATTCATTCCCTGTGTCCTCTACAGTTTCTGAACTCTTCTGCAGGGTCACAGAGGAAAAAACATCCAATTACCCTATAACAGTGGCAGCAATACATCTGTTCTACAGCCAATATCTCCCTGACAGCTATCACGTCCCAGGAACCGTTCCATTATGTCAGATAGTTACTTGGAGTTGGTGGCCAGATGGCAGCAGCAGGATAATAGCTGGCAAACTTGTATATGACTTTCCTTCTTCCAAGGTACAGAAAGACAGTTTCCAGAAATACCCACTGTTAAAAATGGCTCTTCCTAGTCATTCCTGCTATTTTCTAATGGCTGCCTGCCTCTGCTATATTTGCGTCACAAAAATCAACACAGGAGTCTTTGTTAAAAGAGCACAGTCTGAGTTGGACCAGCCAGCTTAGATATTACAATCACACTGAGCATTTAATTTTATTTTTAAGCCCATCTGTTTAATGAACAACCAGAAATAACTTTGGTCTTTCTTACTGTAGATTTTTCTTCTACAGACATTATCTTGTGGTCTGCCTCATACCTGATGATTTATTAATTACCATCCTGGCTACTACTAAGAGCAGAAGTGTTATCAGTAGGGTACAGTTGCTAACTGATAAAATAAGGGATGTCATCAATTGTATATAATAAAGATCTGTCAAATTGCACAGATCTACACTGGCATTTTGTGGATGAGGTTTATATGTGCTTCCTTGACTTTAAAAGGAACCTTCTTCTCCCATCCCACTTCTGTCATGTTCTGACATCCAGATATAGCTACACCATTGTTAGAGAAGCTACAGTTAAAAGGGGTCTTGAAAGAAAATGCAACATTAAACCAAACCACAATCATCTACACTCAATGTTTTCATCATCCAAGCCAGGTGTGGGCGTATCAATATTCCAAGAGATTTAAGTAACCTTCAAAAAATAATCATTCAAAGATCCCTGAATACCTCGCTGATGCACCTCAGTTCTCAGAAACCCCATAGCACAATGTGTTTTAGAAGAAAATATTCTCTCAAAAGGAATTGTTACATTAATAATAAGAATAAAAATCTCATTTAACTTCAGAGCTAATGAAAGCCAGTAATATTCCAGTCCAGAAATGTACCCACTTTTTTAGGACTGTTCTATGAGTAAAAACATTCATATATGCTTGAATTTATTTAGCTATGCTTATTTAGGGTATTTGGGTTTATACACAAATAGGTATAAATAAAAAGACAGAAGTTTCTAAGTAGAGCAAAAACCAGTATCTCCTCCTTCCCCTGGGAAAGGGCTTTCTCCCAGCTGCTGGTATCCCAACAGGGCTGGAAGCAGAGAGCTGGGAGGCAGTCATACCAAACACCTACAGGGAGAACAGGCAAGCACCTCAGTATTTTGAGCTGTCCCACAGCCAGGCCTCTGGCTTACACCCTGCTGCCAGAAACAAAGCTTCCCACTGCTGGGCTGTATTCAGCCGCCCGGTGCTCCTTCCTTGAGAATCAGTGCTAATTAATCACAGTTTTTCCCCTATAGAGATGAAATCTTTTGCTCCAGCCTCTCCAGTGGCAGGCAGAACCAAGGAAACCTTTTTGATTCTACTCCCTCCTTTGTACAGCACTTCAGGATTGAAGCAAGGTACAGACCTCGTCACTCTAGCAGGACATGTGAAGAATAGAAGGAAAGCCAGCAACGGTTGAATGTCAGGTATTATGGTGACAAAAATCAAAACAATCATTGAACTGCTTCCTGCTGGTGTGTATTATGAAGTAGAAACTGCTGTTTTAAGAAACTCAAACTACTCAAATGCTGATTTTGTGATATGATTGTACACCATGTTCATAGCACCTGGAAAACACTTCATGTATGTGCACTCAGTGGAGCAAAGACACAAAGAATACGAACAGTGAAACTATTTTAAGGAAAAGTGTTGCTGTGTTCCCATCTCTCTCCCCACTACCCAACCTGCTCATCGTGAGGGCAAAATGTGGAACACCAGGAAAAGGTGTAGGGAGGGTAGGAAGCTCTACATTATTACTTTCCTCACTAAACAAACGTCAGTAGCAAAATTCAAAGTGACTATTTCCCTTCTTAACCAAAGCAAAAATTCCAGATCTAGTTAGTAGGCCAAAGGAAGGGCACAAAGCACAAATACAGAATAACTCAGGGCTCAAACCTGCTGGCTGAGTCCATCCTAGTAACACTAGATCTCAATTACTCACTAACCATTTGCCAGCATTACAGCATCTCTTAGCCCCAACATGAGATGAAGCACAGCCAAATATACCCACTTGTCCTGGTTGTGAACAGGACAGGGTTAATTTTTTGCAATAGCCAGAGAGGGGCATAGCTGGGACGTGGAGGTGATTTTGCATCACCTTACATCATGGCTAGGGGCAGGGGAAAGGGATTCTTCTGGGGACAAAAGTTACTTTCCTGTAGGGAAAAGGTGGTGGAGGAAGCCATCTACACTGTCTATTAATAGGTGGTTTTCCTTGTGAATAATTTCTTTCCTTATACCTTTTGCTATTAATATCATTGCTGTTACTGTTCATTTTCTTAGCTCATTGCTGTTAACAGTAAATTTTTTGTATTTCCATCCATGAATTTTGTTCTTTGTGCCTCTAATTGGAGGAGCAGAGGGGAAGAAGTGGTGCATGTGGGAGTACTAAGCTGAGAACACCATTCCCAAACCATGATACCACTTTAAAAGGCCAGGATTTTCCCATCTTGTTCGCTCTGCCTTTTGATGCACAACCTGTTCTCAAATGCAGCTCCCAATGTTTTGAATCACACCCTGAAAGTAATAATAGTGGCCTAGCTTCTTAAGAAGTGTCAAGTGTTCCAAGTTCTGCCTTTTACTCTTCCCTCACCTGTAAATGAAACTAGGAATCAACATCTTCATTTTGCAGCCCCAAGGAGGACCGGAGCTGTGCTCTGTTAGATGTTCTGCAAACACACACTGAGAATCTGCCCCACACCAATGAATCTGTACTTAAAGATATGGAGATAAGGTGCAGAAAGTTACAAAGCAAAAGGATTTGTCCACAGTTTGCAGAGAAGGAAACAACCTAGGCCTCCTAGCTCTCCTTTCCTGGCTATTTAAAGCCATTTCTGTGCCTGTCAGGTACTAATGGTAGCACATCATGACAGTCAAATTTATCTTAAATAGGGAAACTGCCTGTTCCAAAAATACAGCTGAAGGGGAGTTCTCCAAGTCATCTGGTCCATATGTTCTCTGACACAAGATCAAGTTTACCATGAAAATACCTAACATGCTAGTATGATAGTTCTAAAACGCCTCCATTATCAAACACATAACTTCCCAACATTGCTGGATCTCATATTGGAACATTTTTTCCCATTTTTTCTATAGTCAATATACTGTGTTAGAGAATAACCCAATCCCCACGCCTGTGATCAAATTAATTCTACAATAAAAAAATAACAGCATTTTCACTGACATTTCTAAGCTGCAACTGCTTCTGGCACTTTTTGTTTCTAGGCCCCAGGAAAATGTGGTAGAATTAGCTACCATTTGGATTTTAATCTGAAGCCTGGAAATTGTTTGTCAAGGACCGTCCTTGAATGCTTTACTCCCAGAGTGTACTCAGTTGGTTTTCACTTGAAGGACTAATTAATTTTTAACAATAAAAAAAATAGGAGTTGATGGTTCCCTCTGCTTTGTCAGCAGTGAGAATGTGATTAGATGGCCTGGGCCCAGAAACTGTCTGTCCTTGATGACATCTGCCAAATTGACAAGCTCTGGCAGCTCAGAATTAAAAGTACTTTTATTGGTATCAATCTATTGATAATAGATAAAGTAATAGATATTGGTATCTATTACTTTTCATTGGTACAAAATGGTATCAAGGCCTTGCTTACTCTTTTAGGATGTAGCAGAAAAGCTTGTCAGATGAAACTTGAGGGCTGAACCAACACTACTGAATGGTTAAGATGCTTTGGTGACCATTAGGAAGCCTCCAAGCCTTTCACTTTGGGTAAATCATTACCTTTTTAGGACCAAGAGGCAGCTGTAAGGGGAGGCTAGGGGTGCCCACCCATTTGGAAGCAGCAGTCTGTGAAAAACGAAGTTCACTCCTGTAAAATTTTAAAACAGTTTAATAAAGACAATAAGAGACATAAAGTAAAGAATCACGGCCGGGTGCCTTGGCGCTCTGCCAAGAGGAATGCCCTTTTTATCCCATCCTTGCTGTGAGGGGCCAATGCATATTCATACATGTCCCCTCCCTAGTTACGCCTTCTTGGATCAATTTTTATTTTCTGCTGGTCAGCATATATTTTGCTGATCATCATTA
>NC_031768.1:93583168-93680668 GCF_001522545.3 Parus major
TATCAGAATAATTGTGAAAAGCCAATATTTACAACATGAATTCACAACAAGTGCCTGAACCACCTCCTAGTCACATCATCAGGATCTCTC
Source organism: Parus major (assembly GCF_001522545.3). NCBI lineage: Eukaryota > Metazoa > Chordata > Aves > Passeriformes > Paridae > Parus > Parus major. Next base: position 93,583,259 of record NC_031768.1, read on the forward strand.
TCAGGAACCACACTCTGCTACAGCACCAGGGAAAGCCCAAAACAAAGTCCAGGCTTGTGACCCTCTGTGCTGGCTTTTGCATTGATTGATATTTGGCGAAGAAGGAAGAAAACACCCACAGAAATTATTTTTCTGCTGCTGACAGCTTCCTCTGCCTGGTAAAAACCAATAGCTGGCTTTTTCTGAGAATTAACAACTGATTGAAGTGTTTAGAAGTTTATCTGCCTATGTGAGATCCACATTTTAAAAACAGACAAACCCAGGAAAGCTTTCTCGTCTTCCAGCCTTGAACAGGTAAGTGGGGCCTGGCCCCTGCTGGGCCCGCACGGCCTGGCTGGGCCGGGCCGGGCTCTGCTGCAGCGCTGGCCCCTCCGGGGAAGCCCTGCGGGTCCCATTCCAGGGGGGAGACCAGGGCCCCTTCCCAGGGGGGCCGAGCCCGTCCCGGGGCCCCTTCCCAGGGGGGCCGAGCCCGTCCCGGGGGAGCCTGCCAAGGCCTTTCCAGTGGCGCTGCCAGGCCAGACCAGCCCGCAGCTCGGCTGAAATTCTGCCGCCACTGGGTTTCACCAGGAACTGGCGGGCAGGGGAAGGGGAAGCCATCGGCCCTCAGTGTGCTGCCTCTGAGGGCTAGCCGGGCTGCTGAGATCCTGGCCACCCTCCCCCAGTGCAGCCAAAATCCTCCATCATTAACAGCCCCAGCTGCTGTCCCTGGCAGAGATCACAATCATCCACAGGCCTGAGCAAGAATTAACCCTCTCACTACATAGATGAGACCTGCAGACCTTGATCCTCTCTCAAGGGAGAGAAAAGGACAGTGACAACACGCAGAAAGAAAACATGAAGACTTCATGGTCAATAAAGAACGAGTCAAGCCCCAGATGGAAGGAGAATGAGGCGATGCCTTAGTATTGAGGCTGAAAGTTCTTTTGGTAAGGCCATGGAGATGGACAATGATACACTGCAACATCCCCTTTAATTCATGAGAAAGTATGGGGGGATGGGGTACTCAAACTAGATGTGAGCAGAGGCATCCATTTATAAAGCGAAGCAGATGCAGCCAGTAGCTGTGATCCCATGAGAAGCTTGAACAGAGAGAGCAAGATGAGAGTGATGAAGACCCTTTGCCCCCTGGGAGAGAAGAAGAAAAGCCCTGTTCCCAGAGATTAAGATGATCACAGAGAAAGATGAAAAGAACCTTTGCCTTTGAACAGATCATCCTTAAAATAATACCCCATAAGTTGACATGGCCCATGAAGGCAGCTGTGGAAGGCTGTGAAAATGGGAGGAATTTCACGAGATGAAGAACTTTTCCCAGGCAGCTGCTATTCGTGGAAATGAAAAGCCACAAGAGAACTGTTTCTTGTGGTGAAGTCTCCACGGCATGGCAAGAGAAAACTCTCTCTACAAGAACTGATGGAAGACTACTGTAGAGTTGGTAACAGATTTAAAATCCCAGGTTTTCTCTCTATATTGTCAGTTGGGAAAGGAAAGAAGTCAGGCAGGGGGAGGAAAAGTGTTCTGAAAGTTTTATTCTGATGATTCTTGTTCTTTTAGTTCTGCTAGTAAAGTCTTCTTCAAACCTTTTAAGGCTTGAGCCTGTTTTGCCTTCCTCCTAATCCATATCTCACAGCAAGAAATGAGTAAGTGCACTGGTGATTTCAGCCAGCACTAAAATCCACCACATTATTTGGTGCTTTGGCCAGGAAACTCAAATTGGCAAATCTAAACCACTACACGAAATTGGTGTTTCTGCCCAGTTTCAAAGTGAAACTGCCACACCCTCCCTGTACATCACATGAAAAGCTGTAGCCTCAAAGTAAGATAGCCATGGGGAAAAACTGTTTTTCTTGCCCCATCAAAACCCTTGTAGCAGTCTTGGGTACAATCCTCTCAAGGATTCCTCAAGTTTTCTCAAGGAGGAAACTGTATGGACTTTTCTCCACTGCTGAGTACAGGTATGGAGCATTCTGCATCCAAGTACTATTCTTTAAGGCACTGACTTACACTTTACTCAACTACCCTGCAAAGGGCTCATTGAGCTCACCCATGCCCATGTCCTCAGTATGGTCACACCATTTTATTTTAGCAAGTGGAGAAATATTGCATAGTAAACTTTGTACATGATCTGCTATAATTACCACACATGTAGGAATAAAAAGATTATTCTCTAAACATAAACATAATTTTGCCATCCCTCAGCATGCAGAATAAGATTTAAATCCCATAGGTCATTCTCTGTGCTCAAGGAAGAAACCATCAAGTTTCCACTTTTGTGGTAACAGCATTGGTTAAATCCTGGCCAGCTCTGTTAAATGCATGTAAAGCTTGTATGCAAGAGCAGAAAGCTCTGGAAGCTGTGCAATGCTGGTTCTTCAAATAAGAGTGATTTCACCTTATTGTTTACTGACTTTTTTTATTATACTTAACAGACAACATGTCAGATAAAGGCATAAATTCTTATTGAAAAGAACTGCCACTCCAAAGTCATAACAGCAAAAGCCAAACAAACCCAGACCAAGAGTTACAAGTGCCATAGATAACAATCTCAAGAACATTTAGTAAAGCTGATGAACTGTATTGGTAAAGGATAAAGCAAGCTCATGCTTCATTATAGCAGTGCCTGTGTAGTGCTCTTACACTTCCAACAAGCTGAAGGACAGTGGCCTTCAGATAGCAAAATTATTATGTGCATAGGGAAGTTTCATCCCCAGTTACTCAGCAAGAGAGAAGCTCCTTTGTGGTCTGGCACTGCCCTCCCCACTCTGCCAAGGGCTGCAGAACTTGGAAAAAACCCAAGGTAAATAGGAATGCAGCCTCAGGCTGTGCTCCTCTAAACTGAAAACACTTCAAGGGCTGCTTTAATACCCTCTCTTCAGGACAACAAAGGCTCTCTAGCCTTCAGTTGACTTCCAAGTAAAATGGAAGCATTGAAGGATCTTGTAGGAGGACCATGTGGTATACTTCTACAACATAATTAGTTTCTACAGTAGTATCCTTTAAAATATTCATCCTTTTCATTAGGTGAGAGCTCCAAAATGTAAACATCTTTTGAAAGCTTATTTCTACTTTTTTTTTGCTCTCTTATAAAATAAAAGGGTTTAGATCTACTGTCTTCAAATGGCACATCATAGGGAAAAAAAGAAAAAAAAAAAAAGGAAAAAATAAGCAAAACCAGAAAATTGAATGCTGTAGGGGAAAATATTCTTTGTCTCTAGTGATGGCTCCCAGGAATTTCAAGGCAGTGGTTGTCAGTCCAGGAAATGTAAGTGCTGCTTAAAATAAAGAAGGTGTTATGGAGAACCTAATGCTAGCAAAAGGTACCAAATACTCTTGGCAGCAAAAGCTTCAGACAAATGAGTGACAGGGTATTGTTACACAATGTACAAGTGAGGAGACTGTATACACAGGTGACCTGTTAAAAAGGTTAGAAGAAAGGGCTGCTATTAAAATAACAGTGGTCTTCATGTAAGCTTTTTGCACTGACAGGTCATTCAGGTCACTTTGTGCTGTACTGGAGATGCACAGGAGAGCAAACTTAAGCGAACTTACCTGCAAAGCCAAAGGAGGCACTGACACAAATGCCACAGTAATGAAGACATGGGGGAAAAAAAGAAAATAAAAGCAGGGGTGGGGAAGAATCAGGAGACCCCCCAGTCTCTTCCTTGACTTGAAGCCTGTGCCTAGCAAACCACACAGTCACACTGGTGCTAGTTAAGCTTCAGAGGCAGCACACAGCTGCTGAGCAGAGCAAATTCTGCAGTACTCATGGGTGAAAACATATGAGGAGCCGGCACAGCAAGAAAGCTAAAGATAATTTTGCTCACTGTTAAAGACAACTGCATTCACCACTGATAGTTCTTATCTAGGTATAGCAGACTTGGCACAAACTTCAGAGACAGATTTGCAGAGAAATCTCACCACACCTTAGGGAAGGACACAAAAGATAGGAGATGGCACTCAATTCTGACTCAGTGCCCAGGAGTGGCATGTATATTTGGGACACACGGAGGAGAGATAAATAGAATTGACTATGAACACAGTATTTAAAAAAATAAATAAATAAGAGATATAATAAGCCAGAGCTCTGCTTAACTGAACTGCAACTGTTTCATGAAGCAAAGACAGGAGATTTCTACCCCATGAAAAGTACAGATAGCTCAGGGTCACTTCCCCCCCACAAAATTGAGACTAAATTTGAGTGCAATAACAGATTATGTAAAGCATTAGATTCTTCTTCCTTAATTACTTCAGAAACAGAATTTTGACTATAAACAGCTTCTTTTATGTCTCTTATACAGGAGATTCACTAGTAGACAGCTCCCATGCATCCCTAAACAAAGGAAATTCAGGTATGCATCTTTAAAGAAGCCCAAAGGATAAAAATCAATCCTATGAACCACAAGGAGCCCAGGAATGCTATAGGACTTTAATTTTCTCTGCCTTTGTCCAGTAATGCTGGACCCACCTTCTCACTCATCATCCTGGTACTAGAAGACATTGTGTGAATAGGGCATAGCTTCACAGCACTGTGAGGAGTCCTGGTGCTATTGAGAGGTGATGCAGCAGCCATATCCACTAGGATTTGCCATGCCAGACACTGTACACCACCTACTTGAGGCGATCTAGCACCTCTCCCAAAAATTCAGTAGCTGTGGCTTTTAAGGTTTAAGGTTTCAGAAAGTAGCATTTCTATTGCTTCCCCTGCAAACTTATCAAAGTAATACATCTTACTATCAGGAAATAATATGCAGGAAAATGAAGGCAAACAAATTGATAAATCTCATTAGTGGGATGACTGTGCTCTCTCTTGAGCAGCCTAGAATATTGCTTTCAAAAGACAATCATCCAAATGCCAAAAATGAATTAGCTATAAATGGCTTCTGATTGGGAATTTCCATACAGAGATGCCAAGCACCGACCAAGAGGAGAACCATGCTTTTCTCTCCCTTGTTGGTATATAAGGCATCATGAGGTATGATAAACCTGGCTTTTAAGTTTTCCCAGAGCCTCATATCCTAAAGACATAAGGTTCCTATTTTCTGTAAGCACTAACTTGGATCAGAGGGTTTTTAAAGAACACATTATTAGAAAAAGCAGTTTCAAAATCCAAATGAAAATATAAGCTCAGTTGTTTAGAACCTGGAATTTGGTTCATGCTGTTCCCAATGCTTGAATATTTCTTTCCTGTAAAGTAACATAAAGCCACAAGTCTTTTAAGATAAGCAAAAATAAAACCCATTTGTACAACACTTCCAGGGAGATAACTGGGCCTGGAGCTTTGTGAAGTCAGAGGCAACTACTGATTTTGCTACTCATTTCCCACAGAGGTGTGATGGCACCCCGTTGTTTTTGCAGAGCTGACTGGCTCAGTGGGATACCAGCAGTGGGATACCAGCTCAGCTCACAGCAATGATGGATGGTGCTCCTGCTCCAGCACCTCCAGCCTGCCAGCTGGCTCAGAAATCACATATACACATGTGGAATTCTACCATTCTGTGTGCCTCTGCTGAACAGACCTTCTTCACACCTCTCTTATTCAGCAGAGACTTCAACCACCTTGTTTTGAAAAGCTTGTTTTGACATGCAGGTTGGATCCTTTGCTTGCATGCAAGGCTAGATGCCTTACCTCGTCCATAGCATGGGACAGAGAAAAGAGATCTCAGAGATATGAGGTATCTTTGTCAGCTTTAGCAGTGTTTTCCTGTGTTTGATTGTGGTACAGCCCTAGGTGACTTTGAAAGGGAGATGGGTGCTACTTCCCCATAAGGCTCCCATAGTACAGGATATCCAGTAGATTTGGAAGAGTGTACCTCCAGTACAAAAGGCCTTCAGAAAGAAAATATCAAGGAGAGGAAAGATTTGAAATATGCAATTTTACATATTTTGAGAAGAAGCAAGGCTAATAGTGTATGATTTGTGCATCAGCTCCAACCATCCCATGGATGCCCTGATTATTAAAGGTTTTATCCAGTCACAATTATTAGTAATTATGTCTTCCAAGAACAAAAAGTTATCTGGAAATACATCATTACATTGTAAAGAAGTAAGGCTTCTATCAATTATTAAATCATTTCACAGGCCTAAGAGTCCTTGGGGACCTTCAGGGGGTACAGTGGCTTTAGCCAGCTTCTATCCAGAATGTGCCTCTGCAAACAAACTACCCAAGAAACCAGCATACAACTAATTACAGATGCTGTTATCTACAGTCAGCATAAGCAGATGCCATTCCATGAGATTTCAGACAACCTGCTGAAGTCTAACTAATCACAAAAGGCATTAGCAAGTCAATATAGCCTTACTAGTAGTGAATATAACAGCATTAAACACGCTTTTCCAAAAAGACAGGGAACCCACAAAATATATATGAGCTGAATACAATTGATGATTTCACATAAGGATTTTGCTAGAACTGCAGAGCTTTAGGTGCTAACTTAAAATACACTAATAGTACACATTATAATAAAACTAGCACATCTAGGTAGACCTGCACTAATTGCTGCTGAAATTGCAGATCTGACTAACTTATTACATGTCATGCTGCCCAGGTAGCAAATGCTCCCCATCTTGAGGGGTGAGATGAATCAAAAATCTCATCTTTGGCTTTCCATTTTTTTTGTATTTCCAAAAGAGTCTACTCCTGGAAAGGACATCTTTCAATAAATTCACCAGTGCATAGTATGATTAATTCTCAAGAAAGGATGTCAAGTGAAAGAATTAGTGTCCTAGACCAGATATTCTAACCTCAACAAGGTTGCAGTATTAGGCACTGGTCATAGAACAGATCTCCCCTCGGATATCTAAGTTCTGGCCATAGTTGAGAACAGCTGTGCACCATGAAAGAACTCAAGATCTCACAAGAACAAGAGGAGCCTCCACTGGTAATCTTTCAAACTGGTTTCCCCTGAAGAGCAGCCACAGCACACTTACTAAATACTTACACATCCCACCTACTAACAAGAGACAAAGACTCAAGACAATACATATTCATGTCATATGGGTACTTATTAGCAGATGACAACCACAAGAAACAAAAAACAAGCATCACAGACAGCTTTCATGCCCCACACCCTTGGTGGCTTTACATGGCTCTAACTTCAGCCAGCACCACATTGCAGAGCCTGTCAGCAATGCAGCAGCTTGGCTCACCTGCACACCGTGACAAATCTTTAGCGAGGACTTGCAAGCAGGAGGCTGCATTGTGGAAGAAGGAGTTGATGGCCTCACTTGATTCACCCACAGAAAGCCATCTGCCTTCCAGGGATTGCATGAGACAGCAGCTGGCAGCATCAGTACTTTTTGTCCCCTACACGAAGCAGGCACAGAGTTCTATTGCTATTTTTCCCTGTTTTCCCCATAAGCCCTTCCTTCTCCACATGCTGTAGAGCAGCTTTGTTTTTCCCACAGCTAGATGAACTCACTTCAACATTTCACCACCACACTGTGCTAATTGCTCCTCTGGCTCTAGGGGGGAATGTCTACCTTCTACATAAATAAGCTGAAGCTACATTTAATGTAGTTACACTTGGATTCTTCAGCATCCTATGGCAATCACAAAGAACTGCACATCACCACCAGGGCAGGTAAATAAGTACTAAGACATTCATAAAAGTGCCCCACCTGAGGCAAGGCCAGCATTACAATGCAGTCATTGGAGGAAAACCCCAAGGCAGGTAGCCCAAGTGACACAGAAGGCATTGCTCATTTTACTGCCCTTTTCCTGGGTAAGTCTCTTAACCTGCTCTATTTCATTATATGCAGACTGAAATTTGTGCACAAAAATTAGTAGGTCATAGAAATGAGAAGCTAATTCATGGAAATGCATGTGCTGAAAGCAGTTCACTTTTCTCTTTTTAGCACATTCTGTATGCAGCATAGGGACAGCCTCATTACTGAAAAGAAACAAGATGAACTGATTTAATATTTCGTAGCTGTAGTTACAGTAAACGTGATTTTAGTTGGGAGAAGGGAATTGAGTGCAGCCAATGACACACTGGGGTATTTTTACAGGCGGGCAGTTTGCAGTTCTATTTTTACCACCTTTGGGGGCTACAGTTCAATCGGTGGAGTAGCTCATCTCCACGGCCCAGACACGTCTCTGTGACGCCACCCTGGGTGAGCACCACAAAGGACTACTCTGATCACGTACGGCTGCAGGCTGCGTGGGTCTCTGAGCAAAGAAAGGCAGAGGAGGATTTCTGCCTGTCAGCAAGAGAGAAAAAGCTCTGAGAGCTGGATTAAGCATCTGGAAAATTACTGCAGCCTCACAGCTTTTGCTGCCTGCTACCCAGGGTGAGTCATCACTGGTTGCCACGGCAACGGCTGCTTTCCTCCTCCGGCTGCTGATCAATTTTGTCTGTGTGAAGGTCCCCTGAAAGCAGGGGCTGCGCAGATAATGCAACAAAGGCACAGAAACTCCTATCAAAGAGTATTTACATTTCGAATGTGCTAGTCCTGGGATTTACAGAAGGAGAAATAAGAGTCGGGACAGAAGGGCAGAAACAGCAAACGCTTGGTTTGATTCAACTTCCATACCGCTGCCAGATAGGCGTGGTTAACAAATTACCCCATTACCGTTTTCCACAAACCAATACCTATAAATAAAACAATATCCTCTCCCAGACATTAACCTGTGATGTTCATCATTGCTGTCAGAAGCTCCATAATTTAAACTCACGCTCTGAAGCGAGGGTTGGCACAGCCCAGCGCACAGAGGCAAGAGCCGGCCAAAGTGTTTAATTCTTCTCCGCCCAACCTCTCCCCTCCAGCCTTGACAAAATGACCCCAGGCAAGGCAGCTCACCTCGGAAATACCCTATTCACCACTTCCTAAGTGCAAAGACAGGGTTGCAGATGGCTTGAAACTTCGTAGCTAAATACTCAAGTCTCTAACACCTATCACTTAACCCTTCTCAAGCAAAATTCTGGGTTAAATGAGGTGGATGTTAGGTTACCTCTGCTGAAATAACAAAATCTGAGTATTTGTCAACTCTGTGGGTGTCAGAGCTAGCTTCCAATGAAGTTCATCTGATACCCTTTGTTTTCAAACCTTCTTTTTTAATTAATTTATTCCCTGAGGCAGTTTAAAATGGCTACTGGTAAGAGTCTGGTGCTGTTGTGTCAGTGTGATGAATGGCTCTGCCATCCACTTGTCTGAGATTATCTACAGGAATGTGAAAGCCACTGATAAAGCAAACCTCCTCATGAGACAAGAAAGGGAAAATCAGCCAGGGCATTTCTGCTGCAAGCAGAGACAAGGCTCGTGTTTGTCATGCTGATTTATGAAGTTGACCCTTGACTTGTGCTCTCAGACAGTGGACACACTTGAACCTTAGAACATCCGAACCTTAGAGCCTCCCATCCAGCTCTCATTTCTGTTATCTGTATCAGCCTGAGACGCTACTCTTCAGAGCCATTCAAGGACTGGATGGAGAACACAGATCTTGCGGTCCCTGTCTCTAGAAACTCTTCTGACTCAATTCCCAAGATGGGAAGAAGAGAAGTCATATAGGTGCATCAAGGTCTGAATGACTTAAAAATCACTTGCCTGCCAGGTTTTCTTCCAAGCATATAATTTGAAGAGAGGACTTGCATCTAAGTGCAAATTCTCTAAGACAGAAGTTTCTGCACTGGCAGGACAGGCTAACTTGGGGCACAGCAGCAATCTGATGGCAACTTGATGTTAAGACATTAAAGACTTTCTCTCCCTCTCACCACCTTTTTTTTTCTTTTTTTAAGTTTTTGAAGCAATCCAGTAGGCATACATGCCTTCTCAGCAGGAGGCAGTTTGCCTTAGTTTAACTTCCAGATTGGCTTTAAAATTCAGGCATCAGCTTAGGTACAATGTTTAGGCACTTGTTTGTGAGAGGATAGATGGATCGTTTTCTCCTGGGGGGGGGCAGTCAGATATTTTAATTTCTATTCTTTATGTGTAGATATCATATCACTATGTAAAGAACAAGACCATGACTCATTAATTTAAAATTGCTTTTGAAACTATGGCTTCTCTACACAAAACCAGTCTTTGCTATCATCCTCCAAAAAAGTTTGTTTTGACCATGCAGACTGTGACTTTTTTGCTGGTGACCTCTTAAGTGCTGCAGCTCTCACAGGAAAACATTCTGTTTCTTTCCTTCTCCAGCATCATGCAGTAATCAAATTACGAAAACAAGTCACACAGAGCAGCAAGACAAGGAACAGCAACAAGAAGGATTAAAATTTCTGCAATCCCACCAGGGAAAAGCTTTCAGCAAAGCATTCCAGCCCATCTTATACTTCAGCTCCGTGATAGTTTCAAAACAAAAAAGCAACCCATCTGCACTGCAGGCTCCCACCAGCAGAGCTTAAGGAATACACTGTTGGAAGTCAAGGAAAGCAGCTACTTTTATAAAGAGCCATGGCCCTACAGACTGAGCAGAGAAGCCACAAAAGTGCAAAATGTCCCCAAAGGCTTCTGTCAGACAGCACCTGCAAGTCTGGGATGATGAACTTGAGAGAAGATGTGATATGGGAAAGGCTGAGTATCCTTGAGCTAGAACAGTTGCTGTAGAGTGGGAATGGCAGCAGACCCTTCAGCCACTCAGTAAGGGGGTCAGAGCAAAAAGAAAGCAGAAGTGACTGTGAAAGCTTTGCAAAAAATGAAACATAGTTTGGTCTTTCATATCCAGCACTTTGGCATAAACAGCTGAAGAGACAAGAGCTTCTAAGATTTTTGGATCTCATATGAAAGCACTGGACTATTTTGCTGACAATGCAAAGCATAAACTTAGTGTGACCTGTCAGATCAAGCTCCAAAGTATGACAGCCTCCTTTATCAGGCTCCCCTACAAAAGAGAATTCTCCAGCAGGACTACACTGGTATGGTTTTAATATCATTGTGCACATAAACTTCATCTTCAGTACAGACACCTTTTTCTGGTGCTGTTTACATTGCTTTGAGCATCCACACAGGGAACCACAGGAAGACCAGCACAAATTCAAGCCCACCAACTGGAGTGCTGCTGTCCTGTTCTTTTTGAGTGCTGAGAGGAAGGAGGAATATGGGACTTTCCACTCACACTAGAACTAATTCCAGCTGTCAACACTAGTTTCTTATTTATTATAAGATATCAGAGAAGGACAAAGTGAAGGCTGGCTCCCTTCCTGAATTCATCAAGCATTTTGCAATTCACCCAAATTTCATTTCATGGTTTAAATTCCCTTAACATGTTGACAGATAATTCCAGGCCTGAGGGCAGAACTGAAGGAAGACTGCAAAGCTGAAGTCTCAAAGACTGAGCCTTGCACAGGGACATGGTTTCAGCAGTGAGAAGCTTTCCTTATCTTCATTACCTTACTGATTTCTAGAATGAAGCTGCATCATTTTGTCTCATATGAGAAAAGTGGGGAGAAATACTTTAGCTCCCTGTAGCATAGGTGAAAAAATATTATTAGTTCTTTCCACTCAGCTGATGCTCTACCTTTGAAGCAGCCAAAAGCAAATTAACACAGCAGGTTTTCTGACCTGATCAAAGTTCAAAGAACTGCCTGCAGAACAGGCAGGCTGCATCACACACTTATAGGAAAGTTAATTCACATTTGTTCCACTCATTCCAGAAGAACATTTGCCTTAAATATAGAGTGAATCAATTTAAGAACCAGGTTGTGACCAGATGCACCTCCAGAATGTATGCATTTGTCCATAAGGGTCACAGAGGAGCTCCACAGGCTTACACTGCCCATGTTGGCAAAGAAGCACCACTATCAGTTCTCAGACACCAAATCCCTGTGAGGCTGTTGAGTTATTGCAGTTATTTCCCACCAATGGCAAACAAAAATTTCCTGAATCACCTAAACCAGAGCACTGCTTTACTAGGGAAAATAAGAGATTAGGTTAAGTTTGAGATATGTATCATAAGCAGATCCAGGGGGGATTTAAAATTCTTCAAGAAAAATCTGCTGGTACCAAAAGCTCACGGAAGATTAACAGTTCATAAAAACAGAATAAGATCCCATGTCATACAGCAATTGCCACATCTGGAACTTCTGAAAGCCCTGTATCAAATCATCAGGCAAAACATGGTCTTTTAAGGTGCATTAATGTCACCCTGCATGCACAGTAGTATTCAGAGTAAATTAAGAGTAAGTATCTTAAGACACCCTCAAGATGTCCAGAAGAAATCATTGTGTTTCATATTAACTAAACACATTTTGTGTGAAAAAAGATGAAGTAGCATGAGAAGATAGGTTATTAAAAGACTTCCTTTTAAATCCAGTCTTATAACCCCTGAAATCCAAAGCTACTGCCAGAAAAAAGATACTTCATATAAACCAAAGCATATACAATTCAATTAATTCTGAAAATAGGAGCTATTTCAGAAAGAAATAGACCTCTCAAGCTCCAGAGCTGCTATATGATTAGAAATAGAATAGAAACATCGTTTCATATAAAAAGGTGGAAAAAAAAGGTAAAACAAACAAGAACACATCCAGAAAAAAAAAAGGACAAAATAAACCTTGCTTCATCCCAGGAAGATTATTTAGGGAGTAATAGTAGATAGAGTTAATACATACACACCAGAAAATAAAAGAGAATGTAAATACAATTAAATTTATCTCACTCAATTTGATTTGATAATGAAGACCAAACCACAAACAAACAGGCCATTTGAATAATGCATGCTGTTCTTCCACTCCAGAGAGAATATTAATATGTGTAAGATTAAAAATGTTATTTGTAGTTGGCCTCTAAAAATAGAACAAGTTGTTTTCAAGAAGCGTAACTGGGAGAAGAAATGAAGATGTTTAGATTCCTAAGCAATGCTTAAATTTATTCTTTCACTATCACTGGTCTTGTGCTAAGGCCATCCAAAGGTTTTGACAATTTGGCCTCCAATGTGGACAACACCTCTGTAGATTGCCAGCAGCATTTGCTTAGTGGTCATTGGCAAGGAAAGGAAGAGTTTGAACACATTTGAAGTGCACCATTTTCTCCTATCAGCCCTTGGACTTTCTGCTAAGACTGTCAATATGAAGGTAAGGAAAGCCTGGGGACTTATCCACTATTGCACATTTTCTGTCTGGATCACTAAAGAGCCCAGACCCACCAAAAACTATGTTATCCCCTCACCAACCTTCAGAGCCATCTAGGCAAGGACTGAATGTTTTTGCTTAACACACCTCAAGTGGTTAATCCCATTTTGCTGCTCTCTGCCTCCACCACCACCATTCCCAGTCCAGGTTAATAATTTTAAATGTTAGCACCTACCAGTGAAAACCCAGTGCAGGGACAGTGCTGATGTGTTACCACAGCAACAGTTATTTATGAACTTGCACCCTCTTGGCTGCCAAGGGCCATTTTGAGAGCTTCTGCTCCCCTTTAGCCCACCCAGTATGGGGACACATTCAGCTGCCTCAGAAGCTGATAAGATAAATTGACATCAGCAGTGTATAAAAAAAAAAACCCAGCCACACCCTTCAGAGAATTATTGTCTGCAGATGTGAGGTTGAGTCGGTTTCTACCAAGAACAGCATCTATGGACATCCAGAAAGGATGAAAGCAGTTAAGAGAAATTTCAAAAGTAACCAAGAGCTAAGCAGACCTAAGGAACTTTAATGCCCCAAGCACATTACACACTCAGCCAGGTCATCCACATCAGATCTGCAATGCAGAACTACACCTGTATCACATACCAAGGCAGTACCAGCATCCACAACATTCTCCTTCTAGTCAGCAAGGCCTTTGAGATGCATTAACCAGAAGCCTTTCCTTACACAGTTTTTTTTTTTACTGTCTTTCAGCAATCCATTGGAGGAAAGCAAATCTCCAGTTCCTCCAATGGAGGAAAGCAAAAGTGAAAACTCAGGACATGAGGTAAGATTGCAGCCCTCCCTCCTTTAAAGGATTCTGAAAACTGGCCAGGAATAACACAGTATAGGTAGGAGGGCTTCCTGGAGAGTGTTTTCCTCTTTGGGGCAGATAGGGGGGTTTCCCTCTGCAGGCAGGAATGGACACATGATTTCCAGCTAGCAAAGGGTTGGTCACGCTTAAGGATGACTCAGCTTCCTAGATCAGATATTGATAAGGCTCTCTTCATGGACAGTAGGTTGTAAATTGCTTTAGGCTGCTCCAAGATTAAATACCATAGTATAAATTATTCTAATTACTGGTTGTAGATTTATGCACTGCAGAACAGAAAACAGCCCCATCTGTCAGAGGAATAATTTATTAAAAAAAATTTAAAAAATCTTAGCAGAACCCAGCAGTCCTACAGTCTATTAAAAGACAAGTCATGCTACTCTACCTTCCTTCCATTTCTTGTGCCTCTACCCAGGACATTTGTATACCCCAGTGTGTGCTATTTTTAGTGACTGCTTGGGAACAAGTCTAACAAGTAGACTACATTATGCCACCGTTAAAAGCTGTCGCTTTATAAAAACAAATTTCCTGGGATTGTTTAAATTATTCCTTTGACTGGCATGTCAAGACTTTTGTGCTGATGATTTTGTGTCAGCCTGTTAACTGTTTGATATTAAGGTGAAGCTTTCCAGCATCCTTGGCCCAGCCCTAGGGCTCAGGCTGAAGGCTGCTTAAAAAGCAGCAGCAGATGCAGGCTGAGTTCTATAAGCAGCTGAGTCACAGGTTGCAGGAGATGCCTCTAGGCCTGCAGTAACAGACCTGTAGAGCCTCACCTCTAAAATCCATTATTTAAATATGCATCATCATCTCATGGGAAAGGAGGTTTGCAACCCCATTTCCAGTGGCCACTCAGTGTAACCACTGAACAGACCTACAATGACCCTCCAGGGATTGCCAGCAAACACTATGCTTGGCAGAAGACTAGAAAAGGAGCTTGCAGGCTGACCCCTCATCTTATATTGCCAGAACCTGCATTCATGCAGTCATGCTTCACAGCCAACAATGGATCTTTCTGAATCCTTTCTAGATACATTTATTTCTCCTAATTCCACAAAGACGAAAGAAAAATCAAGTGAAAACAGGCTCCACAATTTTCCTTATGCACTATAGGAACCAGTAGACTTAAACCCCAAATAAATGAAAAAAACCACATGAAGTTTCAGAGTGTTTTCTCCAATTACATGAATAAAGAGCAATAATCTTTCCCTGTTCATCTTTAGCATATCCCCATATTCCTTATTTATAACATTGCCCCATATCCTACCCCAGTCCCTTTGCTTCCGGGGTGAAGGGTCAAACTAGTTATGTGGTCTTTCACATTTTTTCTTGTTCTTCTAAAAACTTTTAAAGATAGTTGTTAGAACTGGCTGCAGTATTCAGGAGGTGGGTTACACCAATGACTTATGCAGCCAAAGAACAGATGTTTGATTACCTTTCTCTACAATTCTTAATTCTAACTGCTGTGTGCTCACCAGACAGTCTATGAAATATCCACAATACCTCCAAGATCTTTCCTAAATGGTAGCAAATTACAGCCCATCTGTACCTATAGCTATTCAGGCTGATTTTTTTTTTTCCCCTACCCAGAGGTACACAAATTTCTGACATCAGTTTCCTCGTGTAATATCACCAGTAACAGATCCAGGTCAGTGCAGAGAGACACTTGCTCTCTAGGAGTTTGATCAAGGCCCAGTGCATTCATCACCCCAGCTAACAGAAAGCAGTCAGAAACTGATGCTGTGTTTTAACCTGGCTGGATGGTGGACAACCTGCTGAGTTCACATCTTATTCATTCCACCTCACTTAACCCCTTTGTATGGGCTGTGGGATTTAGGAAATACTTCTGTCAAAGGAATGCACTGCAGAGAGCTTGTACCACTTCACTTTTCCATTTAAGGTGCATTCAAGGAAAGATCCAATTAAAAAAATAAATACCAAAATAATTTATACACCTCCCAACCCCAAGGTGCTCAATAAGGGCCATTAGCTATATTTATTTTGCTCCATTGCACTCAAGCAGACCTAAGTCTTTAGAAGGAAAATATGATAGATGTCATGGAAACCTCGATTTAAATCAAGTACTACAGCTCTGAAGCTCCCCACCCCCTAGTAGTAGTAAGCTGAAAGCATACACACAGATGCTTAAAACAGGAGCCTATCACAGCTTTCAGTTTCACTGAACATCCCTACAAAACTGTTCCTTGTTGCATCCCCCCAGCTCTATCACCAGGATCTTTCCATCCCATGCGAGTCATTAAATAGCCATCTAACACCATCTGCTGGATTTGGAAGAAAAAAATGATACCAGCAACTCACTGCCAGGCAGAAAAGGAAAAAAATACCACCCCAAACATTGAGGTGTCTGTGGCTCTGCTTTGAATGTCCTTCCCCCTCACCCACACCTTATTTTTGCTTGCTTTCTTCCTTCTGAAAGGCAAACCTGGGCTGCTGACACTAACAGGCAATCACAGACAAGAAGTCCCCTGCTCTGGAGGGGCAAATTTTACAGGGGGCTGTGCCATGCAATGACACTTCTGGATCACTGACCTGTGCATCAGCTTTACCCCTTCCTGATTAAAGGAAATAACATCAGGAAAAAGCCAACAGAAAACATACAGCTATCCTGTAAACAAGGCTACTGCAAAGTCAGGATAGAATTCTGCAGGAGTGTAAAAATGAGCTGGCTTTCTGCTGAAAATCTGGGACCTCAGTATGAGTCAGAAGCTGGGGATGCGGAGCCTATGCAGTGAGAGGAAGCAGCCATTACACATTCAGACATTATCTCAGACATCAGCCCTTGGTTTTTAGCATCCTGTACAAAGGCCAAAGTACCAGTTCTCACTGCCATGCAAACATGTACTCTTCAAAGACTGGCAGGCATATTTTTAACATCCAATTTGGCAGCTGCCACTGCTGTTGGATGCAAGATGATAGCTTTTAATTAGTTATTTAGGGCAGGAGAGTGCACCCCCTTTCTTGTTTATTCAGGTCAAATTGATTTCACACATCACCTGGCTCCTTACAACATGGGGTGCTTGGTTAAGCTTTTTGTTTCACCAAGGTGAATACTGGCTGAAATTTCATAGGGTATGAAGCATTCTGTGGAGGTTGAGTTTCCTACTTCCCACTGCTTTTCTTCCCCCTCTGTTTTCCTACTTCCATACTGAAATTAGGGATGAATCACATGTTCAACAGTCAGACATCAGATTTTATGTAAGGTCCCAATTAAGTCAGTCAGACACTGAGGGAAAGGACAAGCTCTCTATTGACTCCTATTGCACATCTATTAAGTCAGTGCAAGTGCTGCCAGGATTTCACCCTTTATCGGTAAAATGCATCTGCTTCCTTATTCAAGGTTTCCTTCTGCTCCAGCTTTTTTGGTAGCACCAATAATTTAGCAAAACCTCACAGCAATAAGCAGGCTGGTTCAGATAATACTGTAAAAGCTACAAGGAGTCCCGAATCATAGGTTCCTCTCAGCAGCAAGGGGAAATAAAGGTCATTCCTCATGCATCAGTGCTGCCCAAAATGGAAGCTTACCTTCTGTGAGAGAGGCAAATATGACCATAGGGTGACTCTGAAGTATTTCCAGAAGAAAAAGGGTAGTTTTTGTGGCACTGTACAAAACACTAATAAGAATGACTCTGAAATACTGCAGACAGCTCTGCTCACCAAGTTCAGGATGGATGAATTTCAACTGAGTCAGCACAGAAAAGAACACCAGGATGAACACAGAACAGAAAAACAAAATACTTCAGGAAGGGAGTGAAATAAAACTAAGCCTGTTCTTGTTTGGGCAGCAAAATTAATACTGGGATTGCAGTTATAAAACATTTCTAATCTGATCTGACAGCGGCTGGCCAGCAGAAAGGAACCCCACTTGCCCCAGTCCCACAACACCCAGGAATCAAGCAAGGAAGGTCACAAGTCCACACAGCTCACCCTGAGCCTGCAGCATGGAGTGGATGGACAAAGGGAGCAGCAGGAAGGTGCAGCTGAGGAAAAAACAAGCATCTCCTCCTTCAGCAGAAGGAAGACCAAATGAGATGTAAAACTGTATTCAGAAGGCAATTTGTGAAGTGCTGCCAAGCACAGCAGTTAAAAAAATAAAAAAGCAACCAAAAAACCTCAAACTACATTAAAAAAATGAAAGAGAAAATTAATAATTTCAGGAAAAGCACAGCACCAGTCCAAAGAACTAATGTTTTTGGATTAGCCATAAACAGGTTTAAGATAGAAATAAACTTTCTAAATGTCATCATTTTCTCCATGGCTTACTGGCTCCTAAGTCTCCAAGAAATTCCAAGAAATCTTGATAAGTTTATAAAATGAATTATGTTTTCCTTCCAATGGCAGGGGAATAAAGCATACTCCTAGAGCTCCCTGACCTTTCTACATTCCTATGTTGATTATCTATATCAACCTTCCTAACAGAGAAATTATTGAACACATCTGAAGGCTCCATAAACTAGATTTCTTGCAATAAGCAATATAAAACAAAACAAAGACAAACAAAAAAACTGCTCAAGGTGACTCAAACGAAAGATTTGACCAAATCTTGACGAAACATTTTATTGCAAGCTGACAGAATAGATAAAAAAAAGCAACACGTCCCTTTTGGACAGCAGACTTTTCAGGGCTGAATTAGAGCAATTGACCACCATATGTTACACAAATGGATTCTTTTGCCTGGGTATTTACTTGGGTAGAGAGAAGCTTCTATAGGAGGAGACAGCAAGGACCTGAGGACATTGAAACACATCAGCTAGAGATCATGTCCTGTTGCCTGTCTGCCAGCTACTGTTAGGGGAAGGGTTACACATACAGATTTTCCATAGGCACACATGCACACAGCTTGCCCTAGGGCTAAAATAGACTGGTCTGGAGACTAGAGTTTCAAAGGAAAATGCTCAGCTGGTGAAATCCTTTCTACTGCAGAGTGGAATTTCATAGTAACTGAAAGCCTGCCTCAGAACATCAGCTGGGTTGCCTGATCCTCACACCCAGTCAGCTCGGCCCTTCTGCCAAGTGACACAGTCACCCCAAACAGAGCTTCACACTCACACCTACCCTTGGGTAAACTGCCACACTTCTGCTCTGACAACACCTTAGTTCTCTGGGCAAGGGGCAGAGTCTGCACCTTCTGCATTTCATACTGCCCTTGGGAACAACTAATGAACAGAAGAGAGCATAAGACGTTCAGAGATGCAACATCTAAAGAGAAAAGTCATAACTGTCTCCAATGGCATATATAAACAAAAGAAAGGCAGGTTTTTTTCAAAAGTTTTTTGATTTGGATTTTTTTTGGCCTTGGTTTATTCTTTTTATGGTGGTTGGTCTTGATTTGTTGGGTTTTGGGGTTTTTCTGAACCAAAAGATTAGCCGTACAGAAAAAAAAAATTAATAATTTTTAAACTGTTTTCACTGACCTTGCTGGAAGAAAGAGGAAACTTCATGTATAAATACTTGCAGATATGTATATACACTTCAGTCTTTATTTCAAGTTAGCCCACCTATAGTTTCTAAGAGAGTTCTTCCAAAAACTCTTAAAATGCATGGATTTTTATCCTTCCTAATTAGAGTGTTCAGTTACTTGAAAAAATAACCAACTCTTCAGAAATACAATCCCACTTTATTCTTACCAGGTCATACAGTTCTGGCAAAACTAACATTTGATTCTGTCTTTCCTGCCCCAAAAGAATGACCTGGAAGACTCCATATACCAAATTGACAAAAAGACAAATCTAGGAAGAAATTTTGTCAAAGATCTCCATTTTAGGAGTTCAGTACACTCAAAATAAGTTTCTCTTGCTTAATTTTTTAAGCCCTAACAATTCTGAATTCTGAAGTGAAAGTCAGCTTAAACTGCAATAGTACAATTCAGCCTCCCTTCCAAACATTTTAAGCAATTTCAGCCTCTCCGAAACAATTACATTATATCCATGAAAATAGACCTTTTCCAAAAAGAAAGTTTTTATTTTGACAAAACCAGCACTTCACAGTAATAGCAACAACACTTACTGGCCACGAAAAATCTTCACCTCTTTGCATACACACCCAATTTGCCACATTATCGATAAATGCAATTTAAGACACTCCAGTTATTTATCGTTACATTTGTGGCTAAAAGTCCTACTGTTTCTCCCAAAAACCTCAAGATAATAAAGAAAAATACAAGGAGAGACTGTTCATTTTCAGAAGGGTTCAGAGCCTGAACAGGCAGCTCAAGCAAGCAGAGGCAACACAGAGATGTTAAACAGGTTTATACCTCTTTCCTCTGCTCCCCTAGAGATCTGGCTCTGAGAGCACTAACACTCCACAGGTGACACCTGTATAAGCAAGGAACAACTTCTTTACCAAGGAAATACAGATTTGAACAGTAAAACAGCACTTTCCTGCTGATGGCCCTCCCTTGGCATTTTAGCAGCATCTACAACAGAAGGCAACACCCCATGACCAGGGACACTTTAAGTATTTCACCCTCCTGCAGGTTCAAGTGCCATACCCATTATAGACACAAAGCCACACGCATTTGAAGTTGGTGAGGACACACTCAAGACTGCCCTGCTGAACTCCTCATTCACCAGCAGGGACTTCATAAAAGTGAGAGAGAAATTAAACACAAACCTGCTAGGGGCAGCAGAGCAGAGCGTGGGAAGCCAAGGGATGCTTCAATGCGGGCAGGGCTATCAGCAGCAGGGCACAAACCTACCACAGCTGAGCCCAGCAGGCAGCACAGGACTGGGATAGAAAACACATCCTACCAACAGCCCAGCAAGCATCACATCCAGGAAAGTCAAACACCAACTTGGGTCAGAGCACATACTGCTGAAAATAGCCCAAGTAGGCACAAGGCTGAGCTTAAATAAGGCTCCAGGAGGCTCCAGGTGAGGCTGGTCAGGGCAACTAAGGCTCATTAGTGAACCCAGGGATGTGACAAAAGTAAAGGTTACAGTGTATTTTTGTGTTATAAATTGGACACTTTGTAAATATCACCAGGAGTTATGATTTTTTATTTTACCACACCTTCTCTGAAAAGCAATCCAGTAGTAAAACCCAGTAAGTACAGCCTACAGCAGCCAGCAAGCACACTGTGTCCATGGAATTTGACTCTTCACTCCTTTTCTAGGAGCAATGTGCCAGTTACAGGCACAGAGATCACAGTGGCATGGGGACATGAACTCCAGACCTGACCATCCTCACAGTGTTTGGTACTCCTGGTGGTGACACCCTGTGCAGCCCACAAAGCCCAGTCTGTCCTGGTCCAGGGCTGCACCTGACCTCCAGATCAGGTTTGTCACTGAAGTAAAGGTGAGGTGAATTACATGGAAGCTTCCCTGGTTTTTCCCAGAGCAACCTAAAACAACAGAAGACAGCTTTACCTCGATTTCAGTGCAAATGTACAGCCTGGCAAACAGACTTCGAAAACATTTTTGGGGGCATCATTCCCCACAGCGGATTACTTGGAGACATTGCCTCCTTCTTGGAGTCAAGCTGTGTTTTGGGAACAGCAATGATGTCTTGTTTAGAGCACAATTCACAGGTGTTAGAGTATTAAGATCACAGTGCTACTGATTCTGCCTCTGCTGGTGATACACATACAAACACTCAAGGATATGGAATTTTTATATGTAAGACTACTCCGAAAGGCCCCAGCAAGACAAGACTTCATTTTGTCAGTTCCATATGTATGGGCAGTAAGGGGAACTCCTGTCCCAGAGATCTTCCACTACAGAGGCTGAGAGGAAGGCAAAATGCCCAGTTTTCAGCTAAGAACCTGAGTTGTTGCATGGTCAGGTTCAGGTAAGAACCAGATGATGCAATGCTGCCCCTGAGACAGTAAAAAGATGCTCATGTACCTGACCCATGAGGCTTAAGTCATTTATACAAAGTCCCACAGAAAGTCTATGAAAACTGTAGGTGTTCAGGCCATGAAATTCACGTCTTCCTCTAGTTCCATTAATTCTTCATTTAAAATATGAGCTATCCTTGAGCTCACCATAAAAATCACTCATCATTTATGTTTGACAGCTTTTCAAAATGACACTTTCAAACCACATAGCAAGCATTAGCATTTCTGTGGTAAGGACTATTATTTATTGTTTCTGCAGACCTACCAGTCTGTGACACGCAACAGCTGCCACCATTAGGTAGAAACAGTGTATTTGTACCAGTGTGTTAAATTTAGAAGGTTTATTTTTAACCTTCAAACTTGTATAACCCTTATATATGGCTAAAATATAAAAATGGTTAAGTATTAGCAGTTGTTACCAGGCTCATTTTAAGAACAAACAGAAACACAGAAACCAAATGAGCTGTGCAGAGGATCTGCCCAAGGGTGAGAGCCAGCTTCAGGACAAAAGTACACCTGAGCCCTGAACCAAGCACCCAGTGTGGGCAAACAGCAGCAGCCAAGTGGAAACCAACAGGGCCATGGGTGTCTGTGTTGATGGGCACCCAGGGCTGGCTCTGGGAGCATCTGGGCTCATACTGGAGAATTCAATAGAATTCAACAACAGAATTCAATAGAATCACTGGGTTGGAAGAGACCTCCGAGATCATGGAGTCCAGCCCAGGCCTAACACCTCAACTAAACCATGGCACCAAGTGCCACATCCAGTCTTTTTGTGAACACCTCCAGGAATGGTGACTCCACCACCTCCCCAGGCAAACCATTCCAGTGGTTTATTACCCTTTCAGTAAAAAACTTTTTCCTAACATCCAACCTAAATTTCCCTTGCTGCAGATTGAGACTGTGTCCTTTCCTTCTGTCAGTTGTTGCCTGGAGAAAGAGACTGACCCCACCTGACCACAGCCACCTCTCAGGGAGTTATAGAGTGATAAGGTCACCTCTGAGTCTCCTTTTCTCCAGGCCAAACAACCCCAGCTCCCTCAGCTGTTCCTCACAGGGTTTGTGTTCCAAGCCCCTCACCAGCCTTGTTGCCTCCTCTGGACACGTTCAAGAGTTTCAATGTCCTTCCCAAACTGAGGGGCCAGAACTGGACACACCACTCCAGGTGTGCCCTCACCAGTGCTGAGCACAGGAAGGTGGTGTTTATCTGCTCTCGGGTTTTCTGCCTAACAGGGAGCACAGGGATGTTCCCTTAAAACTCCACAGTAATGGAAGAGAACACCTGGAGCCGCATGTTAAGCCCTTCTCTTCCACACAGTGAAGGACAGGAGAGAGAAGGGACTTTTTGGGATGAGGTCACGTTGCTGCTGAGCGCACCCACCACAGCAGCCAGAGACGGGTGGGCATCAGCCTTCCATTCGGGCTCACAGAGGGAGCTGTGGGCTCTGAGGGAAAAGCTGCTCCACATGTCCTTGGGCATAGCCAGGGACGCTCTTCTGCCTTACTGGAACACCTGTGACCCAGAGCCAGGAAAATAAATGGCGAGGGAAAAGCCTGAAACAAAAGGTATCTGCCTCAGGCCGGCAGGAGAGGTGGGAAGGCTGAGGAGAAGCCCCAATCCAGGGAAGGATTTAAGGGCAGGCTCCCTGGGACAGGGACACCGAAGCCCAGTGACAGCTGCAGACCACAGGACAGGATCTGTGGCATCAGAGACAACCAGGTTGTTCTGACATCTCAGGTTTTTTACCTTGTAGCTATTCTGCTTTCAGTAACCACTTCCCTCCACTCCTTTTTTAATACACTTAAATGAGTTGTCACACAAACCACCCTGCAACCTCACATTCAGTAGGTGAGTACAGTGCTAAAGCCCTGCAGAAACTGAAAATAAATGATTCTCTCCTCTAATAACATGGAAATTTGCTTGGAGCTGAGTTCCCAAGCCCTGGCCCCTTGTCTGTCCCAATGAAAGGATTGAGGGCTACAAGCCACGTACCCAGCATTGGTTCTGGTAGGACAAAAACCTACCCTGTAGGCTTTGTCACCAAATCAGGTTAAAAATTACAAACTATCATTAATAGCAGGTAGCAACCCTAGAGATCTCAAAAGAGCCAGTCTTTTAGTATAATTAAATATTTAAATATTTAAATATTTTAGTATTTTTTTATATGTTTAGTATATTTTTTCCACAAAGTCAGGAACTGATTTGATCAAAACATTTATAAAAACTTCGGAGAGGGCTCTTTGCTCTTTTTTCATGCTGCCATTTCAGCTATTGCTTACAACAACCAGGGAAATATTCATTCAGATATTATCCTTGTATGGGTTTTAATACTAAGCAGAAATCTACTGAGAAACAAATGCACTGTTGGTGCAAAACCAAATCCACAGTAATGGTTTATTAGGAGAGGAACAGTTTTATACAGAGTTTAAGGGAATCTGCCTCCCACAGGAGAACACTGCAGCCAGCATCCCAACCTGTTACTGCACTGTAGGGAAGTCCATTGTGCTGGGAAAGGAGAGCTGTGAAGATAGAACAGCAGTTTTTCTTCTGAACAGATAGCAAAAGCTTTCTCCAGTGCTTCTTCTGCTTAGAAGTAATCTGTCCATACCAGATAGCAGCTCCCAAATCATTTACCAGAGTTGCAAAACCACAGATCAGAATCACAATCTCAAGTTGGAAGGAACCCATAAGGATTGAGTCCCACTCCCTGCAGGACTCCCCAACACAAAACTCAAGATCAGCATACTCCCTGCTATCCTCAAGCCCAAGGCTCTGGGCTACAAATACCAGCTTGTACCAAGTTGGGGCCATGAGTAGTGAGCAAAACAAGAGTATTTTATCTTTCTGTGTCATTTCTCAAGGTCTCACTAAAGCAGATTGTCTGCAATGACAAAGACTTAACTCAGTTCTGAGATCTCAGAACTTTTTGCCTCCTGTGACATGAGTCATGTCTGCTTTTACAGTGAAAAGGAAGAAAAATTACTTTGCCTGTTCATTTTGATATTTTTTAAATTCTTTCAATCCTATGTGACTATCAGAAAAGCTAATTAGATGTTCCCCTACATTGTTTGTGAAATAAAATTGCAGTTTGTGGAACTCCCTATAATCACTCATGTATTACTGTAATGCAGTATCTGCAATAAGAAGTTATCCAACTCATTAACCATGAAGGAAGCATTGCAAGTCCTGGAACACAGAGAAGTCATCATTTGCCTGCTTTTCAGCATCTTTATGTAGACTCTGTGTGCGGTGTGCCTGTGGGGAGATGAACAGCCAGAAGAGGGTAGCATAAGTTAGTTAATAAACCTCATTTGTAAAGCAGAGTTATTTTTGAGAGAAACACCTACTTGCATTTCTTGCCACAAGGTAGAGAAACATAACACTGAAAAACTCATCACCAAGCTTTTGTCAGAAGGTGGGAAGGCAGATTTGCAGTCAGAACTGATGAGGATTAGACTGACAGCAGGATGCAGAGCTCTTGCACTCTGTTAACCCTTGTTTGACCAATGCCTCTGTTAATAAAAATGCACACCCAAAGCAACTTCATTACGTTGATCTTAGGGGATTGCAGCACAAGTCAGCAAAACTAACTCAGTGTTACTGAGTACATTCTGGCACATGATCATGTCTGCAGCATGAAAAGCCAGATGGGGAAGGCATGGAAATGCGCTGAGAGCAACTTAAGGGGGTGATTCCAGGCTAGGTAATAAAATATCAAACAGAAGCTTGCTGAGTTCACCAGGCAGATGCATATTTGACAACCTGAATCAAAAGGATCCTCTTGCTTCTGCCTCTAATGCCCACCCAAGATAGAATGCTGCTCCCAGAGTCTGCATGCAGTAAATGAGTATTCACAAAGGGAATGTTGCTGTATCTAGCAGAAGCAGAGACATCAGCTCACAGGAGCTTTAGGGAATCCTCTTCTATGCTGGGGATTGTCCCCTATCAATGCACATGACTCTAAACAGACCAGAATTGCTGCTGGGCATTTCATTATACAGGGAGCATATCTACATAGGTTAGCTTGCAGTTTTTTCTTTATAGAGACCAAACAGCAGAACTCTTCTCTGAGAATTTCATAGGGCTTGACTGAGGAGGTACATGAAAGGACAAGGAGGACTGGGGGATGGCTGTTCTTGTTTGCATCACAGTCATGGTTAGAAATCCCAGAAAGGATCAGGACTCCACTATGCTGTGTTGCACACTCATGCAGGATAGAAAAAGCAGCAGCCTGAAAAAGGAAGCTGAATCAGACTAAGTGAGAAGGGAAATAGGTGTGAAGACATGAAATACCACGCCCAGGAGCTTGCACCCAGTAACTGGACAAGGAACAGAAAATTCCTGTTCTGTCAACTTGCTTCTGGCAGAGCTGCTTTAAATAGCTCAGAGGTTGTTAGGTGAGAAAGACTGTGTGTGTGTTTACACCTTGGAAAGGCACTGAGGAGATAATACACCATGTATTCATAGTTTATTTGTACTCTGTAGCTAAAGCAAAGTGGAAATGCAAGCTGAATATTTTTTCTGTAATTCTTTTCCCTCCACCCTTTCAAAAATAGCACATATTGGAAATACTGGAACTTTCAATTTCAAAGAGTGTAGGATCAGACTCCAAATGCTAAACTAGCTGCCCTTCACCCTGCTGCTACAATGCAGCCACTTTTGCAGCTTGAGTGTGCCCACTGTCCCCATGGCACACACAGCAAAGAGCAGCTGGAGAAGGGAAGGGGACGGTGAATGCTGTATGCAGCTGGCATTAGGATGTCAGACTAATCTCATACCCTGAGGGGTTTAGTTTCAGGTATTGTGAAAACCCCTGTGTAAGAGATTCAGAAAGCCTTTAAAGCAGTGCTGTCCCTTCAAATGACCAGTTGCAAACTTGCTCACAGTTTTCCCTGGACTTGGCTGTTAGTTACAGAAGGAAATTCTAAAATGAGATGCGAGTATCCAGCTGCCACGTTTGCTTCACTCAGTCCCAAGTCTCTGATCATTTTAATGTGATATAGAAGCAAAGCTAACTAAAAAGATTATTTCTGGACATCATCCTGAATGATGCATAAAAGATGCAGTAACAAGCTGGTTCCTGTAATATCTCCTGCCTTTGCATTTTGGCTTAGCTGGCACACAAAAGGTACATTATGAGAAGTGATGAAGTCCTTTTCCTGCATACATTCTGCTTTGCACTGCAGTCCTTGGGGATCATTTACCATTTGTGTCAGTCTTGGCTGGCCAAGCTTCCCTCGGGAGCTGCCTGTCCATTAAAAGGAGTGTGAGGATGTCCACGTGGAGTCGGACAGTCTGGTGAGAGCGCCTTCCCCTTGTGCTTCCATGCTGCCAGACACCATTCCCTGCAGGGGGATTTGCACTGATGATGCAGCAGGTAAGGGGACATTACCCCTTAAAAACACACTTGGAGGGCTGCTGTTCACCTCACTTCCCGTGTTGGCAGCATTTACAGCACTGTTGCTCACTGTCCACAGGCAAGGGTAGTGGCTGGAAAAAAAGCAGCAGAGATTGAATGACTAATTTCAAAGCATTTAGCCCGCATAAGGCTTGTCACAGTAAAGTCAATTTCATTATCTGTTCAAAGGCAGCTAGTCAAACCAAGTTACCAAACTAGATCAGCCCTGAAGATCTTAAGTGAAAAATCAAGGTCAGCTGGTGACCTTGGAGGGAGGCATGGAGAGAAATGTGCGAGTATATGTGAGGTTTCAAAAATTAAAAGATCTTTTTATGTGCCTCTGTGACTTCTCCCCATCTCAGGAGCTGAGTCAGAAAAGTTTCTAGAGAGGGAGGTCACAAAGTCTCAGGATACTTCCTAGCTACTGTGGTATAAACACTGAGAAGAAAACATACTCAATCAGGTAACAGTGCATTTGAAATTGCAGCTGATTTTCCTGACACCTAAGATAGAGAAGAAATTATTGCATTCATTTGGGGAAAAGAAGGGAAAATATTTGATAATTAATTGATTCTCTAGGTCTAAATTCCATCTGTTCCTAGAATAAGAGCCTCATTTCATGAAAGATAATAGTGAGAAATACATGAAAAAAAATAATTTGGTTTTAAAATGCTCACAGATTATAGAGAACAGAATTCTTTCTGGGTGTTCCAAGATACTGGTTTTCAGCAGTGCTGGGGAAAAATAAAGCTTCCATAGATTTAAGAGCAGAAGATAATTAGCTTGTCAGCAAGATCTGCCCAGGAATCTTGAATTGGGCACTTAGGACACATTTCAAATCCCAGACACTGATTAAAGTTTGGAACAAAGGGAAATTCACCAGGGCAGTCCTACAAGCCTCAGTGCTCCTCATACCAGCAGTTTTCCCGTAAACTTACCTGGGTCCAGGGCTGGCACCTCCCTTTGTGTGTGGCACTGAGAGCAAGTTAGTATGTGGAGATGGTGGCAAAGTCCAGCTGTCATGTCCCGAGAATACCTGAAGATTATTGCTGGAGCTCTCCAACAAGTTAACTTTGGGAGAGGAAAAAAAAGCAACAAACAAATTCTCCGTCACTATTGCAGACATTGTCTTAAGACAGCAAAACACAGACAGGCTTAAGGCAGCAATCTGATCATGAGGTCCCCAACCACAGGTAATAGAACAAAAGTCCCAGCCACAGGTAAAAAGGCAAAATTCCTGTGTTCATTTAGAGAATGGCAAGGTGCCATTGAAATCCCAGTTGTGATACATGAGAAGGTACAGCATAGGTACAGACATAGGATTTGCATTTTTGCAAGTCTGAGTAGTTTTTCATAATTGACATATATCAGGCAATGTTTTGCTAGAGATTTCCTTATAATCTGAGCTAAAATACTTAATAAACTCTTATAAATATTGCCCCATTCTTGGAAATTTTCAAGGCCAGGTTGAATGGGGGTTTGGACAACCTGGTCTAGTGGAAGGTTTCTCTACCCATGGCAGGAGGGTTGGAACAAGATGATCTTCAAGGCCTCTCTCAAGCCAAACTGTTCTATGATAAATACTTATATTAAACAGGAATTCTTGTTGAATTATAATTAGCAAGCAGATTACTTGATCCCCACTCTTCTTTCTGACCCACTTCTTCTGATCAAAGTAGAATCAATTTCTGGAACTCTGCACCCAGATCTAGAAAGCAAAAGGTACTCAAAAGATGTTCTGGCAATACCAAAATCCCTTTGCCTCACATCAGCTCCTACCTGAGAGCTGCTTTGGCTTGAGACCTCAACTGCATCTTGGCAGGACATCGAAAGAAGACCTGAAATGCTTTTTGTATAACTGGAAGCCGTAGTGAAAACACAATCATACACTCTGGTTTATCATTAGGAGTGCACCCAGTACACTCCTAATGATGCACCCAGTCTTGGTACCTCTTGTTTCGCTGCCTCAATCACCCTGGGTGCACAGAGGGTTCTGTGCAGGTCGTCCCAAAGACTCACCGTGCCCTCTCCTGGGCTCACTCCAGTGCTTGTGCTAACCTAAGGCAAGGGGCAGGCAGGCAGAGGCAGCAAAGCAGTGCTCCAGGAGTACCTGTAGGGGAGTGATTCCTCTGCATGTAGGAGGGTGGGTATGGAGCAGGGCGATGGCCTCGCAGGGCTGGGTATCTCTCGCAGCTGTGGGGAGCCTGCGGAGCGGGCAGAGGCAAAGCTCCGCTGTACTGGTAATTAGAGCTTCCCGAGGCACTCATTGGATCCGGGTTGGAAATCAACCAGCCACCCACTTGGAGGGAAAAGAGAGAGAACAAAACTATTGCTGTTGCTGCATTAAAGTGCTACCATAGAACTAAGAAATAACCAGCCTTCTGGAACAATCAGCTGTGCCTCAGAAATGCCAAGCAGATTCCAAGAAACTAGTTTGTGAAACAATTGACAAAAAAATAACAACCCTCCACCCCCTTCCCAACCCACCAACTCTGAAAACAAGACCTGAAAGCAACCAGAAAATGTCACAAACATTAAAGAACAAATGAAAGAAAAGCTATCAGTAAAGCAAATGCAACTTCTGCTCCCTCTCATTTTTTTTCCTGTTTACCTATGAAAGATAATTTTATAGGTGACTAAAACATTCACTAATACAAAAACAAAGGGGTAAGAAAGTCTTAAAAATCTTATATATCATCTTAACTCCAGATTCCTTTTAATTTTGAAAAACTGGTTTGTATGGAAAATGATCCTTCTGCACAACCTCTCACATTATTTGCTAATGTGAGGTCTCTTAAATCTTCTTATTTTTTTAAAAGGGTCCCTCTCGATGAACACAAATTCAGGACTCGGTAAGTGACCAGTATGAACCAGTTAAGCAAGGCCCAGGTTCCCAGCACCCATCATAAATCACAAAAGCTGTAGCTGACACGAATAAAAACCTTACAGTGAGAATATGTCATATGTTGACCTTCAGAGACTGTCTCTGGAGCATCCTTAGAATGGTTTCTGAAAAACAAAATACTTAGTGGTAAGTGTTCTCATTGAAAAACTACAAAAGTTATAACCAGAACTATTCATTAAAAATTCCTCCTCTATACTCCTTGCTAGGCAGCAGTAAATCTTCCTATGTTCTGTCCTAAAAGAAGCAGGAGCTTTTGTCTGATGAGATAAACAAAAATGTTCCTAAGATTGTGCCATATCTGGGAGCTGAACATGGAATTCTAAATCTACCTGTGGGCACCATTCCTGCTTGCAGACAAGCTGAAGGCAGAACTCCCCCTTCCCCAGCTGGAAACCCTCACACTGACACACAGCAGCTTCTTAAGCAGTGAGAGGAATGAAAGGAAATACAGATTCTCCTGCAGGCACATGGGGCACTTCACATGTCAGAAGATAAAGCAGGTCCAAACAAAATAATTAGAAATTATGGTCTGGAATGCGTCATTTGGATGCCACTGTGCATTAGCGTGGGTGATGCAAGGAAAATTTTGCAAGACAAACTACAATTAATTCCTGATGGAAGCATCTCTGACATCTTACCTTTAATAAACCCATCATAAATTATCACACAGACTTAATAACAGCAGTGTAGTTACATTACATTTACACTGTAATTTCACTTCAACTAGGCTTTTTGACACCTGGAGTTAACATTTTTCTCCCTGGCCTACCAAATTACGGGATTCACTGGAGTGCAAGTATGCTGTAGTGAATGTATGTGGGGTATAACACCACTGGGGAAGCTCACACCATCTCATTTCAGGCTCTCTGTGTAGACAGAGGTAAGTGCCAGGATCCCCAAGAGCATGTTCACCCACTTCAGCATCTCTTGTAATAACTATATAGTCTCCCCAATAATATCATTGGATTTAAGACAGCAGAAACAAGATTCAATTATGTAATTTATCTTTCAATCGGTGATGTCACAGTTTTAACCATATCAGCAGCAAAAAGCTACTGGATCAAAAAAACCCAAAAGATGAACTCACCTTTCCTTTGCATCCAGGAAGGCTTTGGCAAAGGGATTATACTTGATTTTGAGAGCTGTTATCTTGAGTTTACAGAAAACAAGGCATGTCAGTGAAGGCAATTTGAAATAGAAATGTGACAAAATATCCTCCAGAGTAATTTGAGTGGAACTGCCTGGGTTAGCCTGAAATATATTCCCACACTTGATGTTTTCCAGGGCTGGGTAGGAGACAGCTTTGCTGTCTGCTGATCAGTGCCACAGGCAAAACACCAGTTGGGGCAGCCTGGCATGAGCTGGTCTGGTAAATCCAGTGGAATGGTGCACCCTTTCAAGAGACTTTAAACACTGAATTCCTATCAAGTACGAATAAAATCTGCAGCAACATTAGCTAAGGGATGTGGCACAGGAGTTGGCAATTCTTACAATCCAAAGCAAAAATTTCCAAAGGGCAGAAATTTTGCCATGAACTATTGTATTATAGGGAACATGGAGGGGTAGGGTTGTCATTATAACTATCAGTTATTGCTGGAGAAAGATATTGGGCTTGACTGTAGGGCTATTTGGTGCTTTTTTTTCCAGTAAAGGATCGGGATGCCGAAACAGATGGACCAGCCTGGAACAGCTGTGGCAGGATATTAAGCTAAACCTGGCTTAGTACTGGAGCCAGACACCAGATTAGTCAATGTTCTACTGCAGAGAAAATACAGAGTATTAGACTGGACAGAATATTACACTGCATGGGACTGGTGGGGAAACAAGAAGGCACACTGGTCTTGTAGTTAATCAGCTTCTACCAGACCTCATCAGTGGTGACCAGAGCACAGCGTGGCACCCGCCTACCTCCTCATTCTGGTAGGCAGTCACCGCTATGAACTGGGTCTCAGGGAAGGAGCAGTTCATCACCATCCGGTGGGGGCCTCCTACGCGAACTATGTGCACCTGGGGCTCGTATTTGTGCAGCGAGTTCAGCATTATCTGCAGGAAGCAAAACAGAGAGACAGCCCCCAGTACCACTCTGGTAGCTCACAGCCACCCTCTGGCTGTGTGACAGAGCAGCTGTCACTGCTGAACCTCCCCAGCTGAAGCAGCAGGGCAGGTGCCTTCCTCCCCTGCAGTAACCACAGGGCTGAACAGAATGAGACTTCACTGGGCTGTATTTAAGGCTTTGGATGCAGCAGCATCTGTGAGTATTTGTGTTAGCAGCTATGGCACTCAAACCACTCGGCTTTCACTGCACTAGAGGCTGCTGAAACAGCTCAGGAGCAGTCCCTGTCTGGCTTCTGCTGTCTGGAAGACTCAGAATCACCATCACAGAAAAGGTGCCAGGAAGAAGCTACAGCAGTGATCCAGCCTCCTCTCTGGGCAAGATGAAGTGTATCTAAACAAGCCTTGGCAGATCGTCTAACCTGGCACTAAAAGCTGTGAATAGCATTGATTCCAGGAGGTCTTTTAGGTCCTTTAATTTGCTCTAGTGCAAGAAAAATATTGTTTTTTTAAATTTGTACTTTGCAAATTGATGTATACATACATACATACATACATACATACATACATATATATATATATATAAAAGAAATAACACAGCTATTAGCATAAAGCACTGATAGTCATCAATTACCTTCTAATACCATCACAGAAGGGGCAGCTGAAGCACAGAGTGGGGACACAGTTTACTTTAACACTGTGGTCTTGATTTCAAAAGAAAGCAAAGGAAGCTTCAGTTGTTTGTTATTTACTAACTTTTGTTTGGGTTCTGTTTCTCATACAGTTTTTCCTCTCCTGCTTTCTACTGCTTCCCTCTCCTTCATATATAAATGCAGGATTCCTCTTTATTTTTCCCCAGAGACTCTTTGACCCTACAAGTTTCCTGTAGCTTTTCTCCCCCCATGCATATTTTTCTGAGGCTTTTGACTTTTCTGAGATCCTGGACACAAGACAAGCATTTGCAAATTCAGATCCTGTTCTATGCTCTACAATAATTCTTGTGTGCTGGTTCCACATAAGACGAAGGAAAAGTCAGATCATCTTCCTGTTCTCCAATCTGTAAAACCTGAGATAATTTCCTACCTCATTAGAGTACTGAGCTTACAGAGGTACCTCGCAAACCTAATGGAAATAACAGACTGAGAACACATAACATTTACATGAAAGAAATTGATTCTGGGCTGACAAGTATCATCCACCGTAGGAGTTTTGTACAAAACAAACAAGCAAACAAAAGGTCTTGTGCAACATTTTGCCTTTAGATGCATCATCAAAAATAAAATATGAAACAAAACTAATTTTCCTGTTTGCATTTTTAAGGGGTTCAAAGAGAAAGTCACTTATTTCTGGTACATGTGGTTTCTTTCCAAAGGCCAAAGCTGATTCAATAGAATATTGATAATTATCATGATGCAGAAGCAGACATAGTAATTATTTCATTTAGGAGCAGCCTTTTATTCTGCCATCTGACTCTTGCCAACATTCCACTTACACCAAACAACATTGGGGAACACAACAAAAACCTAATACCCATGGCCATTTTTCCCCCTTTCTCTGAAGTCCTATGTAAAAATCCCCAGCACACAAGATCAACTCTGAAAAGACCCCTGACGATTAAGTAAACCACAGCACTCTGTCTCTCTTAACATCAAGAAGTCCATTAAAATCTGAAAGTGCCAATTAAGGCCTGTTTATCCCTGTTTACATTTGGCCTCCAGAGAATAATTGGCATCTGTG
Organism: Parus major; assembly: GCF_001522545.3. Lineage (NCBI taxonomy): Eukaryota > Metazoa > Chordata > Aves > Passeriformes > Paridae > Parus > Parus major. Next base: position 93,617,094 of record NC_031768.1, read on the forward strand.
GGTGAAGAGGCCTGTAAGGGCTTCTATAATTACATAAATGCACCCTTGATATTTCTTGATTGGTAGGTGCTTGCAATTGAAGCCAAGAGGTGGTGTGGAAACATCAGGCCATACCTGCCCACTCCCATTGAGCTTGTTGGTAAGTTTGACTTTGCTGAAGGAAATGGCAGCTTTCATCCAGTGGGCCCCAAAGTTGGGAGAGTCTGGGTGGATGTAGACACAGCTGTGGTTCGGTGGCTCTGGTTTCCCTGCTGGCACCCATTCTCCATTGACGTACTTCCAGCGGTGGCCATCAGTCGGAGCGAAGTCCAGCAGGAAGGAGTACATGGCATTTGGATCCAAGCCCGACACGCTGATCTTCAAAACAGGGAACATCCGCCTGGCCGGGGAAACAAAACAGGGGGACACCACTGGAAGCTGGTCTTGAAAGAGTCTCCTCAGTATGTTTGTTTCCAGATGCTCACTGACCAGTTCAGTATAAAAGAACATCCTCCCTTCCTTCAACCCACCCTAGCCATCAGACCTCGTGCTTGGCAGTTTTCTCCAGTTATTTGGTCCCATACTTCCATATTCCCTGACCTCACCAGCTTGACCATGTCCTTTTGCTTTTAGTTCCATCTTAAACACAAGCTCTAAACTTCTACCCAGCCTTCCACTATCTTGTGTGCTTAAAACTAAAATCCTGTCTCTGTTCAGTTTTGGGAAAATGGTCCTTCTGTGCCTAAAGGTCCAACACCACCTTTTCTCAGGCCCCTTTTATTATTATCATTTTCTTCTGTAAAGGTGATTTGCAGGAGCCCACAGCTTGACTTTTAGTGGTTTTCTGTCTGTCCCAGCGCTTACAATCGATGCCACACAGCTCTGAATTGACACCTCAGTGCCTGAAAGTCTTCAGCAATACAGCTAATAGGGCTCCAACACTTCCAGGAACTGGGAATAATGTGTGGACATCAGAACAGAGGTGTCTCCCAGGAAAGGTATCCTATTCTTTAAGCTTCTTAGCTTGTCAAGGAATACATGTAATTGCTGTTACATATCACCTCCTACATTCCTTTTCCGTGAGTAACCGGCCTCCCTGCCCCAGACACCTCCATACTGACCTCTCCTGGCAACTGCCATTTCTCCATGCCACCTTTTTATGGACCATAAATGCCAGTGAAGGTTGATGAATCTTTGAGCTCCTTTTCTCTGTGGCTACAGAGAGAGTACACCAAGCAACCAGAGGAATGGCCTGAGGTCCATAACCATGGGGCTAAGGTAAGGTAGCTGTCAGGGCTTAGGTACCATACAAGACATCCAAAGTACATAAGAAGGGAGCTGAAACTCCAGGCCATCCTAAAGGACTGGAACTCTCTGCCCCTGCAGTCATACTCTCCAGTGACACCCAAATACAAATTGCTAACAATCAGTCTCACATGACATCCCACTCACCTTTCTGGATATCTTTTTATAGTTTTTGCTGCATACATTCAGCACCTTCTGCTGACAGGAAAAGACAGAATTTGAGAAATTTGAGATTTTTCATCTAATATTAATACTTGCTGATACATGGTCAGTGCAGTATTGAATAAGATATCATAGAATGGTTTGGGTTGGAAGGGACCTTAAAGATCATCTTGTCCCAGTCCCTGGATTGGTGTCTCCAACACCTTCCGCTAGACCAAGTTGATCCAAGCTTCATTCAGTCTGGCCTTGAACACCTTCAGGGATGAGGCATGCACAACCTCTCAGGGCAGCCTTTTCCAGTGCCTCACCACCCCTTGTAAGAACATTCCATGTCCTTATAAAAAGTCCCTCTCCAGCTCTCTTGTAGCCCCCTTTAGGTACTGGGAGGCTGCTGTAAGCTCTCTCTCTCAACTACCTCAACTACCTCAGCTTTTCCTCAGAGGAGAGGTTCTCTCCTCCTGACTTGCTCCAACAGGTTGATGTCCTTCCTTTACTGGAGACCCCAGAGCTGGATGCAGCACTCCAGGTGGGGTCTCAGGAGAGTGGAGCAGAGGGTGAGAATCCCCCCGCTTGCCCCACTGGCCATGCTGCTTTTGATGCAGCCCAGGATGTGTTTGGCTTTCTGGGCTGTCAGTGCACACTGGTGAATTGTGTTGTGCTTCTTGTCCACCAACACTCCTGAGTCCTGGTCCTCAGGGCTGCTCTGCTGTTCTCCACCCAGCCACCCAGTATTTTAATGCAGAACTAATAAGTTCTCTTTATGAGGTTTGCACAGGCCCTGTTCTCAAGCCAGTCCAGATCTCTCTGGATGACATCCCTTCCCTCCCCACATCAACCAGAGCACACAGCTGGGGGGTGCTGGCAAACTTGCTGAGGGTGTGCCCCTGTCACACCCTCAAAGCTCTGGTCTCAGTACTGACCCCTGAGGAACAGCACTCCTCACTGGTCTCTAAGGTACAGAGAACCATGACCTTTCTAATTAAATAGAAGCTTAGTCAAGGATTTATACACTGCACGTGTATTTCTGATCAGGGTGCATCAGCTACAAAACTGGGATGTGATAAAAAGTGTGGATGTATTGCTCCTTCCAATGCTTAGATCTCCCCCAGTCAATGTTCAAAGTACCACATTTAGATACATAGCTGAAATTGAATTAGAGGGTAAAATTAATCCACATGAAAATTTAATTTCACTAGATTGCGCAGAGCTATTTGTGTTACACACAGATTGCAAATTCCTCTGCCCACAGTGCAGGCAGGCTGCTCTGCCTTTTTATTTGAGAGGCTCAAATTTATCCCCAAAGACCAATATAGACCAATCCAGAAGAGAATACAGTCACCATCAATTCTAACCTCCTGTGGAACTAAGATTAGAGCACTTCCTTGTGTTAACCAGCGTCACACCCAGTAATTCCCCACCTCACTTGGACCAGCATGTCTTCACCATACAGATGGGAACATTTGTAACGATGGGAAACTTACCACCTAACATGTTCTGCTGATTAAGTGACTTTACTGTTAAAATCTGTCTTTTAGCATGGAAAATTGTGACTTCTCCAAATTTGTTTCAGGGTGTTTGTTTCAATGACCAGGTAGGTGCACACGTGACCTCCATTGCTGCAATAGCTGAGCACTTCAGCCTCTTCAATTTATTTAGAGCAAATCTGCTGCAATTACTCCACAGTTCAGACCTTGAGTGGGAAGATGTTTGGTATCAAACTTGAATGTGCAGTAACCAGTAAAGTTGCTTTAGCATTCAAGCCTGGAAGGGGCTTCTTTTGCCCCACTTGTGGCTGCCTGCACTGATGCCCTACAGATTCTCCCCATACACAGAGGGGAACAGTGGCACCTTCCTCTCTCCAGGCAATAGCAGAGATTGCAAAGGCTCAGGATACTGCCTAGCTAATGTGGTATAAACACTGAGAGAGAGGAAACCCACTCAGTCAGGTAACAGCACATTTGATATTGAAATGTCAATTGAATACAATAGGTCTGAGTAAAATAGGAGATGGTTTCCCACTGTATCAGCTGCACCCATTGGGTTGTATTTTGTGAGATAGCATGTGGTCTAATTTTAATGATGTCTATCCTGTTCAGAATATATCTATCTCCCCATGGCATATTTCTGGGGCAGGTGATTATTATAATGAAGTATGATAGAGTCACAGAGACATATCTGTATATTAACACTGAAGTTGGTTCATCTAACTGTGACATTTTGGGACCCTCAGTACCAATTAGAGATGACTCAAAGCAGATAGAATTGTGCATGCCAGAATTTGACACTTGAGGATCACTAATCAATTAGACTTTCATTCTCTGGGATACTCCCGTATCGGGTTTCTGTTTAATTTCTGAGCTTTGCTAACAATGTGTCTGTCCACACCAACTGTTTTAGTTTTCACACACAAAAGTCCAGGCTGGCTCTTCTCTTTCATTGTAGAAAACAGTTTTCAAAATCATTCATCTACCCTTCAGCAAGAATGTTTTAGTTGTACTCATTTAGCAGCAGCAGAATGAGATCAATGTTTTTTCTACAGAGAATCTCTCTGGAGACAATCACTGAAGAATCCTGAACCTGAGAAAAACTCAGCACTCGTAGGAAATTGTCTCGAGTTTGTCTCCTTTTGAATAGCATGGTTCACAGTTCTTTGCTGCAGGCCACAGCCTGTAGTTTCTTTGTTTTAGTGTGCTGCTGTGTTTTCAGATGAAAGATACTTTCAGAAATGCAGAGATCCTTTCTCATAGTCTCTGATGCTACAGTAACTATGTTAGAAGGAATCATGCAAACGGCAGTGTGACATACTTTCATAATTCTTTATTTTGAGATTGCTGTAGTTTGATCATAAAGAACCTATTCCTGCTCTCACTGACATTTTTAGAGATGTGACTGGCTATAGGAAAAGTAGAATCAGGCTGATAAGGAGTGTATAAGTTAAAATAAAAAAAATAGGCAGCTTACACAATGAAATAAAAAGTACCCAGGCATATTCAGATAATGAAAGATTCCCTTATCAACATTATAAAAAGATTTTATCTATGCACTCACCCTGACATTTCAGAAAGAGCTACTATCACTGTGAAGTCATGATTTTCATTAGCCGAGAGGAAAGAAACTGAAAAAACCCTGTTGATAAAGTGTGATTCTTTGTACCAGTTTAATTAATCATCTTACCTCATTTTTAGTCACTTTCACTGCTAATTAGCCAGTTTAAGCTACTGTGCACCACGTAAAAGTCCACTTTGAAGTTTGCTGTAGCCTAATAGCAGTTTTCAAAGCAATTTAAATGAAGCAAAAGCAGCTTCATGATATAAAGAGAACCTCAGCAGCAGATTTCTATCAGTATAGGTTATTAGGAGGAATCAGAATGGCAACAGGTACTCTTACACCAGGAGCTGGTACTTTGGGAAGGTAACTGCTGCAGGATCACCTTGCTGAGCCAACAGACTAGATTTTTCATTTTTACTGCTTCCACCTATCTCCCTCATCAAACTACAGTCCACACTAATTTCATCCACAAATTCTGCTAAATCAAAGTCTGAAAAATTAATGAAACTCACACCACATGAGTAAATCTTTCTCTCCATCTCTTAATTCCTCTCTTTTATGGGGCTCTCCTGAGAGGTCTTGCAAAACATCTGCATGTTGAGGGAGCAGCTGGGGTGAGGGGCAGCAGAGGGCTGGAGACAATAAATAAAGTAAAAACCTTAGTACCACTGTGCAAATCTTACTGTGGTAGCTGCTTGTCTGTTCTGGGCTGGACTCTGCTGTCAGCCCGGTTCAGAGCAGAACCTCTGTGGAGAGCCTTCTTCGAGCCAGTGCCTGATTCAGAATTAACATCCTTCTCACCAGATTTTTCACTTTTTTCCTGTGCCTGTGTTCCCCAAACAGTAAGACATGATCCATTTATACCACAATGTTTTGTCCTTCTAAAACTGTATATGTTAAGCAGTATTCCACTCTTGTTTCTAAGGGCACCAGCAACAGCTGTGGGACCATGCAATTCAGACTGCACATACACAGAGAGCACGTAGGGCAGTTTTATTGCACCCATTCTGGTACAGGCTGCTTGTACAAGCTGTTAATACCCAAGGCCAGAGGGATGGGAACTGCAGCTGGGGATGACAGCACCAATCTGCTTCTGTGCAGTAATATGAAGCCTACAGGTAAGGACTTGTTAATATAGAATGGTGATTATTAGCATAAGAAGTCATTCCAAAAGGTTTGAGAGGTATTCCCTTGCAGAAGTTTCCTTTTTGTGCAATCATAAGTTAGTCAATATATTTTTCCAGCATGCTTCATAGGAGGAATGGTTTGGCAGTGACCAGAAAGAAGCAGGGTCACCCCATCTTGTTCATACACTGGTTTTAGCAGACTGCAAGGCTGCAGTCCCCTAAAAACTCTGGTGTGCTCATTGCAGTTCTCTCGAGTCTGCACACACCGTTTATTATTGTAGAGCTTGACCCCCCTGGCTGTCACCTCCACTGAGCCCGCAGTGCTGAGCAGATCACTCACCTGCCATTCTTGGTCACGATCATCTCATTAGTGACTTCCCTGAATCTCTGCCAGAGCGTCGCATCCTCCAAGACAACCTGGAGCTGCTTCTCCGTGGGGTCGCCTTTGTCTCTCCCAGCCCGGAGTTCACTCTCCACTACGCTGAGGAGCCTGGAGACGGTGCAGTCGCTGGGTTTTTTGCAGCCCAGGTCTGCCATGACGGCTTTACTGCCAGAAACTTCAGGTAGCTGCTGAAAAGACAAAAATAATAAGCTAAATAAAAAAAAGAAGTCAGTTCGTTGGGCACCGTCTGACAAACGTGCTCTCCTCACTCTTCTGCCACTGCCTGGCTCTTTCCCCTGGAAGTCCCAATGGGCAGTGACACCAGTGTGTGGAGGTTTACGCACACGCTCCACACAAAAAGAGGACTATCTCCTAATTACCTGTTAGACAGTCAGGTGGGTGGCTGGCTGATGACTCAATTGGCTGCCTTGAAAGAAGAGTCCTCCATCCAAATTAGCATGCTTTTATCTTTTTTCAACCTGAAGTGGGTCTAATTGTTCTGCTTGAGAACCAGGTTTCCATTAATGAAAATTGTTTCATTTCCAGACTGAAACAATGCATGGAAATTGCATTCACGCTGGTGCGGACTCTAACTGAAGGAGCTGGGAAGAGTCAAGATAGTTACACAGAGAAGGTTGTCTTAAAATATTTTCACCATGAATGTCGCATAAATGCATTAACCTCATTCTTCTACATTCCTAAATCAAAATATAGCAGTAAGAGACCTTTCTGCACCGAGGTTTCAATGCACAAGGAGAAGGCAGTATCCCTGCATTCCATTGTGGATGGACATTGTGTCCATCCCTTGGTCCCTTTGTCATTCACAAAACCCCTGCTGCACCTTGCAGGTGGCTGAACACCGCTCTGGCTGCCTTTCCAGGGACAGACTGCACACTTCTGGGCTGGGATGAGCTTAACTGCCTGAGGCCTGGCACTGCTGACCAAATCAAAGTCCATCTCATGCAAAAGCATTCCAAAAAGTCATTCCCTCCCACCTCATGCTGAGACCTTCTCTGATCCAACAACACATGCCCTCCACAAAAAAACCCACCATTTTACTGAGGACTCCAACAATCTCCGCATTCAGCCAAGGAGAGGAGAGCTGTGAGTTTGGTCCCCTGCTGGAGGGTTAAGTGGAAGCCACACAAATAACTGTGACCTGCCTGAAAACACTGGACTTTGGTATATAACAAATGCTGGAATACCTAACTTCTCCTGATACATCTCTGATAATGTCTTTTAAATTTCTGCTCTGTTGAACTTGACATAGGGACTTGAGTATGAAAACATAGTCCTAGAGAACATTTTTAGAGAAATACATTTTCTGTCTGTTTATTGAGAACTTTGCATTCTTTCAATTCAATAGTCCCTGTTGAATTTTTGTGCTTCTGCCTCTTCTAGAAAGACAAAATGACTTTGAGGATCACTGTTGGGATTTTTTACAGACAAGAAAGAGCATGGCACACTTTATAAAACAGAATTTAAGTTAAATCCATCATCCATAAGGCTCAACAGATCTTGCCTTTAAAAAAACTGAGAGGTACCATCCACCTAAACAACAATGGCCAGACCTTGATGGCACCTTATTTAGCACCCTTCCAACCCAAATCATTCTATGATTCTATGCTGCTTTCAAACTTCACACTCTGACACCTCTTCCCCTCTTCTTTTTTTAATTATCAACTCAAAACAAAAATACCTAAACTATTTTATAACTAAACTTAAAACAGGTGAGTTACATTTGCAGGTGTCAGCAATTTCTGGTTGATAAACAGCCCATTTTCACTGCTGAACAACTAAAGAATGTACTTCAAAATCTATAGGATATTTAGGTACCTGGAAGGGTACCACTTTGAATTTGGAAAAATAATTGCATCTCAGGTAGGCTGGTGTAAATGGAACATGTTTATGTTTGGCTTCCCCTTTCCAAATACTCAAAGAGGATAAAGAAGCTGCTACTGAATTTTTTCCCTACATGTGATCAAATGGCATAGGAAATGCATACGAGACTATATGAGACAGTTTTAAATTTTATTATACTACAGATGCAAATAGCTGGAGCTGGTAGAAGTGCCATGAATTTCAATTCAACATCTTCAGGTTTTCAGTAAGTTCTAAAACAGGTACATGTTACTTTGGGATTTTTTTTAGCTGAAGCCCTATTTCCATACAGCCTTTTTAGATATAATTGCTCAGAAATCAGAAGAGTCAAAGTTAAGGCAGGTAAAGTGACAACAGCTCATAAAAGTAATAATATTCCAGTAGTTACACACAGTTTTTTCGACAGACAAATAAAAAGAGGAGCAGCCTGGCTTTCAGAAGTACTCACTGCCCATCTCTCCTGCAGGGCTTTAAGTGGAGTGATACTGGATTAAAGCCTCCAAAAATCAGATCCCATCTACCTTCCTCAAGATGCTTAGAACTTAAAGGAAACCAAAAGTATGCAAAAAAGCAACAACAGTTCACGTTGTTGGAAGGGTTTCCAAATGAGGCAGTGAAACTCTCTCACCAGCAGACACTGGTGCATCACTAGAGGTAAAGAATATGCTCAGCAAAGATGGGTTGGAAATGGAGGCTGCCACAAAGCAAAAGGGAGGTCCTGCTTGGAGTGCAGTGCTTGCCCAAGCACTCCTGGGACTGAGCTGTAGAGAAGGAGGGGTAATGGATAATGGACCTGTTTCAGTAGTGGGCTGGGAAGAGAGTTTTTCATCAATAAGACTGGATTGTTTTTCACAGCTAGCATCCCCAAGCACGAATGTTTTTACTTCGGAGTATCATACTAAAATTTGTATCCTGCCCAGTAAAAAAATGCACTTTCAGATCTCAGAAGTGGGTAACACTTGTGTGCGTATGGTTATCACTCATACAAGGTGTCTGATTCTTGAAAGTCTAGTGTCCAGAGGAAAAAATAAACCACAAATCTAACAACTTAAAATACCTGACTTTCACAGTTTGAATTTTAGTAACTGTTACCATAGCTCAGGACACCTGAAACCACAGCATTTTCCAAAATGAGAGTAGTTACCTGTGGCTGGTTAGTGGGAATGGCCCAATTGCTATTTTCAGCATGGAGAAGGTTGTTTCAGCTCCTGTTCAGCCTAAGAGCAATTTCTGTTGCGTGTAGCAGAAGGCAGAGTTTGCCACTGACACATCTTTCCAATCTAAAAGAATTAGCCAAAGAAATAATAAGTTTACAAGTATGCAAGCACATGTTCAGCTGCATGTACTTGGGCCTGAGATTTTACTTTAAGACACTTCCAGATTCTGTGAATGAAGCTTCTTTGTGCACTGTTTCACTCAGCTGCCATGGGAGAGGGCTGCAGAACAGAAAGCAGATAGACTCAGAGTCACAGTTGTTTGTTTATTGTTGGCTTTTCATTTAACAAAAATATTACATGTGGAAATTTACTTTGAATATTCAGCCTGTTTTAGGAGAAGTGAGAGACACCCTCTAATCTTCTGTCTCTCCATCCACCTAAGCAGCAACTTGGAATGCTTTCCAAGCAACCATTCTTTCTCCTACTTTCTTGCAAGATTAGTATTTCCAAGTCTACAGGTGCTGAAACAGAGGCCCAAACAGATTAATGTCACTGGCTGTAGGTATTGCCAGGGCATGGAGAACAATCCATTCTCAGATGTGGCTTATTTCTTCGACTGGAAGTTAAATTTCCCTGAACCTGACATTTGAAGAAAAAGTAGCTGTACTTAGAGAGAAGCACAGTAAATGTTCCTGGTGACTGACAGCCAGTGCCAGGGCCAAAGGACAGAAGACTGTTTATTGCCCCTCTAGCACTTGTCACCCATTTAATTAGACAAGCAAATCAGTGGGCACAGCAGAAGGAGCAGAAAATGCCCTTACAAAACCTGCAAATTTGTAAGCTTTCCCTGAAACACAGCTGGGAGAGCTGAGCACTTCCAAGCAGGGATCAGACTCCTTGTGGCACACAGACAGAACTAGCTCAAAACACAAGCACAACATTTACAATCATCTCCAATTTATTAAAAATAATTTAACAACTCATATTTTAAATGAAGCAACGAGGACTGGGGAGAGCAGTGAAAGAACAATCAGAACAATCCTTCAATACTTATTTAACTTCACTTACCAAGTTACAGCAGAAAAAAGCAAGGGGTTATTTTTGACTTTCTAATTACGCTTGTTCTTAAATGCCCCTGGCTGCCAGCTGGTGAGGTACACAGAAAGAAGGGGGGAAAAAAGCAAACAAGAAAAAAGGTAATTAAAGAGGGCTTTCTTGCCTTGACATTGGATAGCTGTTTTTTGGCCTTTAGCTGTATGTTTCCAAAGAAAAGGCAGCCTTTCATCATCAGATGAAATTGCAGAAAATAAGACTCACTCTTTCCATCTCCAAAGCTCCCAGAGCACCATTCAACCAACCCCCCTCTGAACACTGAGTCCCAACAGCACCGGGAAATGTAACCTCCATCACCATGACACTCCCAGGAAATCAACACCTATCAACTACCACGGAATAATTAAGAATGGATAAAAAGACAGCTGCTTTCCTTCTGTTTTTTAATCATGTATCCAGCCCCTTAAGAGATTGCTAGGCTAGAGGAGACTTAAAGAAGATTAGCCTTTTCATTAATGTGGGGGTGGGGGGACAGTTTCAATAACTTCCCCAGGGTATGTTTTTAGCAGCTAGGCAAGCAGCGTGTTCAAGTGGTACCTCCCTGTCTGGTGTTGTAACTGAGATTACACTGAGATTAATTTTGAACCCAAGGACCAGGGAAGGCTTTCCACAACAATCTTTCTGCTTTTTAAAATGAGAAGGAAGAAAGCAAACAAACAAACCCAAAGAAAAAAAACTAAATGTAGTGTGATGGGTTGACCCTGTATAGGTGCCAGGTACCTGCCAAAGGGTGGGTGCTGCTCTGTCTCTCCCATCCTCTGCCCTCTTCAGCAGGGACAGAGAAAATATTTCAAATGGCTCATGGGTTGAAATAAGGACAGGGAGAGATCACTCACCAGGTACCATCATGGGCAAAACAGGCTTGACTTGGGGAGATTAGTTTAATTTATTACCAATGAAAACTGAGTAAGCTAGTAAGAAATAAAGCCTAAATGTTAAAATCCCTTCCCTGCACCCCTCATTTCTTCCCAGGCCTGACTTCCCTCCTGATTTTCTCTTCCTCCTCCCTTCCACCTTCTCAGGGGAAGGACTCCTCACACTCTTCCCCTGCTCCAGCACAGGATTCCTCCTATGGAAAACAACCCTCCATGAACTTCTCCGCCAGCCCTTCCCACAGTTTTTTACATGGTGCTCTAGCACGGGTCACTTCCATGAGGTGCAATCCTTCAGGAACAGGCTGCTGCAGCGTGGGTCCTCTGTGGGGTCACAAGTCCTGCCAGCAAACCTGCTCCAGTGTGGGTTCCTCTGTCCAGGAGTCTGCTCCAGCTTGGGCTTCCCACAAATCCCAGCCTCCTATGGGCATCCATCTGCTCTGGCAGGTGGGTCTCTGCAGCATCCCCACGGACCTCCACGAGCTGCAGGGCACAGCTGCCTCACCACACTCAGCACCATGGGCTGCAGGGGAATCTCTGCTCAGGTACCTGGAGCACCTCCTGCCGCTCCTTCTCCACTGACCTTGGTGTCTGCAGGTCTGCTTCTCTCACACATTCTCTCCCATCTCTTTGGATGTGTTAGTGCAAGGGGTTTTTCTCCTCAAATACGTTATCCCAGAGGCACTCTTGCTGTTGGGCTCAGCCTTGGCCAGCAGCAGACTCATCTTGGAACCAGCTGGCCTTGGCTCTATCAACCTATAGGAAGCTTCTGGCAGCTCCTCAGGGAAGCCACCCCTGTAGCCCCCTCACCAAAACATTGATAGCAAACCAAGTATATGCAGTCAGGCTGGTGATTAATGTAAGTTAGTTTATTTTAAACAATAACTATACTTTTCCCTAATTTGTTTCTTTCTACTTGAAGACCTTCAGTGACGTCTTCAGACATGAATTATCACCTGGAGGAAGAAACTATTACTGGTCCCGTCTTTAAGATCAGAAAATAATTTAAAAAGTAAGAGATTCTAAGGAGAGCTTAAAGTCCTGCTTACATCTCAGAACAAAAGTAATACATTCAGTGTTTACTGAGCAAACCAAACATGCACTTTTGACCTGGATGCGTAGGTTAAAGCTTTCTGCTAACAATGAGGGTTAACAAGTTGCAAATATAACTCCATTTAAGCAGTTGATTCTCTCAAAAGTGATGAGCCTGACACATCCTGTTACACAAACAGAAACCACAGGAGCATATGCCCATGATAAAATACTTTCTTTTCACACCACATATTGCATCATAGAATGGTTTGGGTTGGAAGAGACCTTCAAGATCATCTTTCTCCAGCCCCCCTGCCATGGGCAGCTACACCTTCTGCTAGACCAGGTTGCTCAGAGCCCCATCCAGCCTGGCCTTGAACATTTCCAGGGATGGGGCATCCACAGCTTCTCTGGGAAATCGGTTCCTGTGTCTCACAATAAAGGATTTCTTACAAATCCTTAATCTAAACCTCCCTTCTTCCAGTATGAAGCTGTTCACCCTTGTCCTGTCACTATGTGCCCTTGTACAAAGCCCCTCTCCAGCTTTCAGTATTTCCCCAGGTTTTAGGGCATGACAGCCCCTCAGAGCTGCAATGAAATCTCACTGACCAGGTGACACTCTCATTGTACCGTTTTTCCACTACACCCATGTTACTCCACACTTATCCCCACGGAGGTTTTGAAGCACGAATTCTCGGGAATAACTTCTCTTAGAGATGCCACAAGGGAACGCAAGAGAAACTTAAAAGGGTTTCAACCAGGCTAACTTAAAATAGCAATCCCAAAGATTGGCAGCTTAGATAGACTATTCCATCTCTAATTCACCAGCAGCTTTCATCTGGAAAGTGAGAAAAACAGAATTTTTTCCCCTTTAGGACTCTCCAGCACTTCATGGCTGGGCAGCTACAATCCTGTACCCCCACACATATTGAGCTCAACAGCAAAGGTGCAAGCAAGGGATGGAAATAACTATCAACCCCCCACCTTTGAATGGCTCACATCCATGAAATACCTTCTCTTGCAAATCAGACCTTGGGGAAGGAGAAGGGAAAGGGGCAGACATTACAGCAGCTTTCCAAGAGTCTTGTCACTGTATTTGAATGCTGGTGACTTTGCAAGATAATAGGATTCAGGTCTAGATGCTGTAGCACAACTGGGAAACCCTTTCAGAGAATTTCTAAGGAGCAAGTTCATTAATCACCAGAATGCGCTTTAGGGCAGCTGATTGCTGTTTAGGGATTTCAGATGAAGATTTCACATTTATTTAATCATTCAAGTATTAAGACCTCAGCATGAGTCTGAAGTGGCAAAGTTCAACAGCTTTGTGGTTATGCAGGAGGCCGAGTTAGGCAAGCAAAACACCTCTAAGCTATTAGACAGGGAAAGGATTTATTGCCCTTTGAGGAATCACAGTTGTCTTGATATGACACAGACGTATCCAGCTTTCCTGACATTCCTGGGACACTAACCTTTTCAAAAAGATAAAATGCAAACCCCTAGGTTTCTACACTACAGAAGGCTGCTGCTTGTATTCCAAACACAACTTTGGAGTTTCCTGTAGGACAGAAATTTCAGTTGTGTCAGCTGCAAGAGAGCTTGCTTAGAAGAACAATCAAAAAACCATGAAAAAAAGATAATTGAAAACTTAACACAGTCTCCCACAGCACACAAGTCTCACCACCACCCCTGCAGACAGGAAAAAAAAACGCCTGCCTGTCAATTAGGAGAAAGTGTAACATAGCCTGAACAGCCTGATGCACACCAAGCCTTGACACTCTGCCATAGAATATTAAACCTTTGGATGCATAGCAGGCACACACTTAAACAGACCAGCTTTTTGAAAGTTAAAATAAATAAAATAATTGCCTCTAATTACTTTTAACACACCTTCATAGATTACTGATATTTTACTTCATTTACATTTTATTGAGTGTACATCAGCAGTAAGGACATATTTATTTCAGAGGTAGGTTGTTTCCTGTTGTCTTTGCTGACAGAATAGCACCAGGCATTATTTTCTCTGTAGTATGGACTAAGGACAGCTTGTTGGCTTACCTAAGTTGACTCTAGAGGTCAGTAAATAAGAAGCAATAAAAATATCATCCTCACCTTAACAACTCCACTCTTGACAACCAGCTGTCTAGGTGCCTGCAACTGCTAGGTGAAGCTGCTGCAAAACATTGGTGACTCAAAAACTCCCCCCAGCTGTACAAGTTGTGTGCACAGCAAAGGAAGTGAGGACAGGACAATAATTTAAAAAAAAAACCAAACACAAAAACAAAAGGAAACAAACTACTCACAGCAATTTCAGCATCATCTGGAGAATCAGCATCATTTAAAAAAACATAGGAACATTAACCGTAAGAACAATTCATTTAATGCAATGATAACTTTATTGAAGGAAATAAACAGCACTTGCAAGGGTTTCACTTCATTACAGAGAAAGTTTTAAGTCAGAAAAAGAGATCAAAGTAGAAATCAAACAGTGGAAAAACATAGAAAAAGCGCATCAGCAAACAGAATCAATAACGGTATAAAACATTGCAGAGAATTTCTGAGTTTGGTTTTTATTTTACAAAACAATTCCACAGCTGGTAAAAAAATTTAGTGGTAACATTATAGCGAGGCACATGGTTTTAAGACAATAAACCATTTGTGTGCTTTCCCTCCAAAATGGTCAGTAATTGCTATGGTTGTAAACATCAGTATTTAAGACAAATGTGTTTAAACATCCTCCTCAGTCTACAACAGCACAGTGATCTCAATTTCTTGAACATGTTTAAGTGCCAAAATGAAGCAAGAGCTGTTCTCAGGAAGTCAGAGGCACACACAGAGCCCAACACACTTTCCTTTCAAAAACACGGCTTCTGAAAAGAATTTCAACTTGTGGCAGAAAATTCTTCCTTGGTTTTTGTAACAACCCATGAACAATGTTATTACTATAAATACTAAATGAGAAGAAGTTGCTCACATCATCAGTGTAGAGCCATTTCATATAGTACCAGTATTAATAACAGACCTCATCATAAAACTGAGCAAAACCTTGAAGTAGTGAAAAAAAATCCCGTATTTCAATGTATAGAGTCTCATTATTTCTCTCCATTTCTCTTTCTAATATAGCTGGAAAGTCAGCTGATCCAGGATATACAAATTTCATGCTAGAACTGTATGCTAAGGCTGCTTGGTTGAGGTTACATTATCTGTACAGCAAAAAGTGAAAAAAAGTGGACAAATCAGTCAAGAGGCTGAGCAAAAAGCACTTTCTGTTGGAACACCAAATCCTACTGAGATGAGCATCCAACATCAAAGAAGTTTCCTTAGGGAAGTCAGCCTTGAGTTAAGTCCAGTAGGCAACTGAGCAAGGACTTTGGGAAGGAAGGAGCTTTGCAATTCAAACCACAAACTCTATTTGCAGTAGAGCACACACAACCAACATTCCTGCCCTCAAAGACAGTGAGATGGAAAGCTTCAGGAATACCCACCGTGCTTCCTGCCAAGCAGATAACCAAAGCTGATGACAGCAAAAAGTAACACAAAGTAGGTTTAATGACCAAAAAAAATTGTATAATGTTATCATCTAATTCAGATTGAAAACTACTCAAAGGGAATATTCATACAGTTTATTCCCCAGTTATGTAAAAATCATATAAAATAAAGTACTTCAGTGACAAAGTAATTTCTTCTGCTGTTATACTTGTCAACAGCCTCACTACTACTACTTAAAAGTGAGTAAGAATCTAAAGAGTTTTGTTCTGAGAGTTATTTTAAATCAAAACTGCTGTAGATGAAGCGACAAACCCTGAGTAGGTTTCACTTATTGGCAAGAATATGGCAAGTCTCTCCTCCTGTCTGATGTCCCCAGGAACACAAGAAGAATACAACACCAAAGGGCAACACAAACCCCAGTGGCACTCTTGTGATCCTTGAGTCCTTGCCATCTCCCCTTGGCTTCCCTTCCTCTAAGGGCACAATTGCTTAGCCTCACGTGCTGTGCAGTCAAATGAAGATTTGTTCTTTTCTCTTCCTGAATAAAAGGCTGTGAAGCTGGAATTACAGTTTTAAACTGAGAGGAAAGGGGGAAAGAACAAAAATCCATTTATGTGCTATCTACTGGTATTTTCATAGATTTCCTACTTCTAATTGGCTATGTTTACAAGAGCCAACAAAAAGGTTCTGGTTAGCTACTCTGCACATTGGAAAACTAGCATTCACCATACCCAACTGTACTGTTCTTCCAGAAGAACTGCCAGGGAGTCAGGCTACCAGAACCCTGCCCAAGCTAGCCAAGGAATAAGCAAAAGGCTTTTACTCCTTACTCCTGATCTGAAGTAATCAAAAAAAGAATCCCAAAAGTCAAATTCTGCTCCTGTTGCTGCACAACCTGGAATGATGATCGGAGTTAACATAACTGAGCTAGAGAGGGGAAGGAAAAACAATGGATACTGTGCTTGTAGCTTTTTCCAGGGAAATTCAGAGATGCTGAAATTAAAGGAATATTGGAATGTAAAAGGCATTAGGGTTACATTTCTATTTCCCTTATACAAAGGAATTCTGTAAACATTATGAAAGGCCTACGAAAAGACTGGCATAGATCCTTTGACAGATGTAAATTAGGTTTTGAACTTGCTCCCGGATAAAAAAAGACACACATCAGTTTAGACACTTGTCTTAGATCAGCCAGGGAAAACAAGGATCAGTCTTCTTTAATTACCAGTCTCTCTTGAGCATTTAAGCAAATCTTTTCAAGAAGAGTAATAGTCAACACATTTATTTCAACACTAACATCTAAATCCTGGGAGATAAAAAATGCGCCAGGACATAGCACTTGAATCTGCGTAACTGATTCATCCCAACATCAGTGCCATCAGTGCCAAGGTGGCATTTTTCATTTAAATGCCTTTGCAACAGTAATTCTGGCAAGTAATGCTTGTCAAAAATCTCCCTTTGATACCATCTGCAAAAGGGGATCTTTAATATTTTTTTTTTAGAGGATCCTTACAGGTAGGTGGTACTGAGCTTTATAAATTATCAGAAGGACATCTGAATTTAAGATTTTGGATTAATTAATTTCTTAGTAGCTTTCTGGAAGCCATAGAGCTATTTGCCTTCACTGTGAGCTTAGACTGTACAGCCAAGTAGATCTAGGTTTTTACTACATCAAAATCTTTGTGGTTCAAGTCAGGGATACACTTGCCATGCAAACACAATGCTCTTAAACAACTAAACTCTTGGTAGATTGAGGAAAAGATGCTTCAGTTCCCACTAGAGTACACTGGGAAGCCATCACCTTAAACAATGGCTCCAGCAAGAGAGTTTGGTAAAAAGAAAGGGGAAAACAGTTAAACACCATCTCACACAGCAGAGAATCTGCTCAGATATTAAACTGACCACTGCAATGCTGTGGGAGTGAATGATTATCTGTAGCACAGAAGATAAAGAGTGCAGAGTAGCCCAGGAATTTGGAAACAGACTGCTCAGCACTTGTTTGGAGCTAGCAGCAGGATTGTTTCACACTTTCCTTGCTACCACAGGCAATAAAACATTGTGCTTTCTCCTCTATGCAGAGAAGTTCACTGGTGTGTGCTAGAGTTTTAGCAGAAAGAAAACTGATTCCACTTACAAAGAAACAAACAGAAATGTTGGAATTTAACTTAGTTCAGAGGAAAGCATCTTCTCCCTGACCCAGGCTGCTTAAAAACAACAGCCCACTTCTACCTTATGACAGTTTGTCTTTTGAGAAAGGACATACATAAATTCTTTTTTTGTTTGCCTACCATGCCCTTTGCATTGCTCTTATGCTACAGCTGGAGGACAAGAGAAACATCTCACTTTCTGTGAAAAATATCAGCTTCCTACCTTGCAGTCATGACAAAGGAAAAGTTCTCAGGTTCCTGGTAGCTGAAAACATCAATGGACCTTATTTTACAAGTGCTTTTCCAACAGAAACAAGTTTTTTCAGATGAAAATGTCCCTTTCATGTAATTTAAGGGAAGACTATCAGTATAGACTGAGAATTAAATACTTCATTGAAGATGCAAACATTTCATGATTAGTCCACAGCTATGTTTGCTTTTAGAATTACATCTTTCAGATGTCTCATAAATCTAAAATTTTGCAAGAGAGACAGGAAAAGAAAGAATACCAATAATTCCATTACCCAAGGCAAACAGTGCAATGATTAAGTGACACAAAGCTATTCAAAAATCTCCCAAGTGGCTGGTAAGAAATCAGTTTTCAACTCTAGAACTGGCACCCTAAGCTCTTTACTTTACAGACTTCACACATTACTTTGGAACTTCTGCAAAACCAAATGCATGAATTTATGCAAGAATCACCATAACAAATTGTGGACCTCTGCCCAGTTCTTCTGTCAGGCTGAATTTCATTTGATCACAAGCCCCCTGTCCCACAGACACCACTGCTTACAAACCCAAGCAACTGCAGACGCTGGGTGTAACACAAGGAGCTCCTAACAAGCAGCTGAAAGGCACGTGTTCAAAACAGAAGTAGGAAACTACACAACACAGTGATCTCAACACAGTTCCATCTAGAACTTCCTAGAACTTTGTGAGGCATCCAGTATTCCTGTTAGGACAGGCAGACTGAAACACATTTCTTCACAGCATCCCTACAGGCAGGAGAAAGAAAAAAACACAAGAGAATCAGAGTCCCCTCAGTTGCATTATTTAATAAGAGTCATTCTGTGCTCCTATCCCACTGACACTGAGAACAATTTTCTGTGTGATTAAACCTCAAAATGACAAAGAGTAAGAGTGTTGGGAAGCTTACCTTGCATATG
Organism: Parus major; assembly: GCF_001522545.3. NCBI lineage: Eukaryota > Metazoa > Chordata > Aves > Passeriformes > Paridae > Parus > Parus major. The sequence goes on from NC_031768.1 coordinate 93,635,951, forward strand.
GTATGAAGGAAATGCTGTACCTAAGAAGAAAGATTTTGAAAGTTACTTTTCACATCAGATTTTATTAGTCACAAACAAGAACAACCCCTCTGATATTCTAAACTGCAAGTTACATAGCCAAAAGGAAGCTGTGAGTTTGTGAGTAACAGGAAAGAGTATCATTGAAAGCCATCCTAGCCCAACCAGAGTATGAAACACTATGGCAAAATAGAGGGGGATGTTGTGGAAGCATTTTAAACACAGCTCTCCTGCATCCAGTATCCTTCATGGTCCAACACCTACAGGTAGGCAAGATTAGTGTTGAGGGCTGGCTACATGTCCATATCAGTTTGTGCACTCCTTTGGTGACCTTGCACAGGCCATGTGTTAACATGAAGAACACTGACAACTTGATTGGCATAAACAGAGCTCTGAATGAAACAAATTCAGGACAGGGTAAAAGAGGAATAGCAGACAGCAGGCAACAAATAGATTTAAAAGGGAAAGAAAAAAAACAAGCTCAGTTCAAGCCCAGAGAAATCAAATGAACTTTCACTAGAAATGGAGCCCTGAGCTCTATCTCCAAAGCCTCTGTAGTGGTGTGAGAAACCAAGAAGTAGGAAAAGGTCAGCTCCTCACTGATGCATTTTCTAGAATCTAAGGGACTGAAAAGGTGAAAATTTTCCTTCCACCCAACTCGACATCAAAATCCACTCACAATTCAGCTACTGATGTCAGGTTCAACAGAAAGTGGAGTGTGTAGGGAGGAAATCACTCACCATGCCATTGCAAAAAACTGTAAGATACAGAAAAGCAGTGCAAGTCCCGCCTTGCGCCACTGGAGGGAGAGGAGAGGGGACGGGGGAAGAAACACAGCACAGACAACAGTGTAAGAATTTAACTTTTAAAATACTATATTCTTATAAATATATATAATATATTATTATATGATATATTTTTATATTATATATTTTATCTTATATATTATATATTACATATTATATATACAGCTATATTAACTACAGTTATATATACATACAGGACTCCAGTACTCACCCAGAAAGCAGAACACAGTGTTAGTATGAGGCACAACTAGAAGAAAACAAATTATTTTAATTAAAAATAGAATTAATTCCAGTTTCTATAAATATTGCAACAATGTAATGGGGTCCTTCACAGAGAAAGAAATTAATAACATCATTTCACAGTTTTATTTAATTCTGCACTATAGGAGTTCCTTGTATTTAAAAGTTCCTTGTATTTAAAATGTTCTTGCTATTATATTTCTGAAGTGAATTAAAGCAATCAGGAAACATCATCTTGGTATCTCCAGAAAGTGATTTTATGGCTGCAAAGGAGCAAGAGGAACAGGTTCCTGCAGCTCTTTTGCAGGTCTCTACGCCATCCCACACACTTACACTTCTTGGGAACACATACCACATTTCACCATTTTGTAAGACCTTTCAAATACTTTTCAGTTACCTCTCTTAGTCCTTCTGCTTCTGCACAGTTCCTGATGATTACATGGTTACCACAGCATTGAAGTTATGTCATTATTTAAAAGCTCACCAATTAAAACTATGCTACACTTTCAAGAACTTTGGGCTGTTGCTTAGTAGCTCTCCTGTGTATATATTTAAGTAAGGCCTAGTCATTCAAACAAACCCTTTTTCTGTTTTCACTATGTGCACTGTGTCTCTCTTTCTTTACTACAGGTAAAATCTTGGAGGGTAGTAGGATTATTTTCTGCTTTAATCCTCAGTTTTAACAGAAGCCTCCTATTAGTTTTCAATTTAAGATATGACAGCTCATTTGTATATGATAAGATGCTGATAATTCATCTTCTTCATCAGCACCTAACAGCCTTTACATGTACACATGTACATGGTACACATGTACCACTGTGCTACTAGAGATTATAATGTACATCCTTCTACTAGAATAGAAAAAAAACAACTATATAGTACTGCATATTTAAACACTAAGACATGCATTGCCAAAGAAGTCATACACTTGAGTTCAACCAGTACTGACAATAAATGCAGCTCTCCCATTACTTTTAAGGTGGTGATTTGTATAGTGGTCTAAATACTGCATCATGCATCTAATGGCAGGCTTTATCCCAGTGAAAACACATTCCAGGAATTCTCCTGGCTCCAGGCATCCTGAATGCATACAAACACAAACACAAACACACAAACACACACACACACACACACACACACACTAGCTTCTTGCTTGGATCTGCAAGCATACACAGACAATTTCTCAAGCTCTGCAGTATCTCTGCATGTGCAAAGAGAAATTGAAAAGTGCTGATGCCAAACAAACACTGATGACATTCAGATTAAAAATGGGAGGTTCATGCAAGTTAAAGCACCTTTCAACTTTCTGACTTGCCAGGAGAAGACAGGAAAGTTGCAGAGACAAAAAAAAACCCCGTGTACTTTAAAGAAAAGTCAATCTGAAACTTAGCAGTAACTTTCAGACACAGAAGCTCACACAACACAAGGCTTGCTGTAACTTCTATCTTCTGAAAATAAAATAATTCTAAGGATGACTCCACTGAATGTTGAATTTGCAATTTCAGTCAGTCATACAAGTTTCAAAACCTGAAGCTATCAGCCAGCTGGGATGATCCGTAATGCAAGGTGACCAAGACAGTTTCCTCAGCTGCTTTGTCATGAAGACATGATCTTATCAAGGTAGAAATACCTACACAGCTCTTTCAAGGCAGTCAGACAGAATATAAATGGACAAAATTATGCAAAGTAAAATATCCAGCAAAATCCAAAGGACAACTTAAAAAAAACTAGTTTCCCATCATTCACTTCTTAGGCAACACGTAAATATGATGCTGTGACCTCAAGTACCCTAAAAGAGCACATGCATGGTTCACACACACCAGTCACAGACCCTTAATGCTCATTTAGCAAAACAAGCTGGCTTCAGCTCAGTCTTGCCTAACAGAGAGGTGCTTTCTCCTTTTTTTTTTCCCTACACTTACCTTTCCACTACAGCAGATGTGCAGTGTTTGACATTTTAAGAAAATACAAAAAAAACCACTCACCAAAAAACCACTCCCAGACACATCCTGAGCCATAGCTGGATCAATGGGTATGGAAGGACTTCACAAGGAAAATTGTTGCCAGGTTTGTGTGAGTTAAAATCCTTGGATACTCACCAGCATAACAATAGTAGCGATCAAACGAGTAGGCTCAAACATCCGCTTCAGTTGTTTCATTGGTCCCATAAGAAACATAGTGCTGTGAAAAACAAGTCCAGATGAACACAGAAAAGAGAAAAGCAAAAGCAAAACTCTGTAAGATTAAGCAGTCTGCTGCCGTAGGGGCATCAATACCCTGTGTTGTTATGGTAATCAGTGCAGCATAACAAAAGAAATGGGATTATGCAATGAGACAAAATCCATTCCCTCTTTTCTTTGTGCAAGGTATTTACAATTTTATTCACATTTGTTCTATTCAAATTAACAGAAGCAGAATTATCAAGTTAGAAGCATAGTCCAAGGCCAGCTCCAATCAGATCATCCTTGACAGATGCTTTTCTAACCTGCTTTTCAAAAATGCTTTTTAAATCTGTTTCTCAAGAATACCATCCACAGAGGCTCTGCATGGATTGCCAGGTAATCCAGCTCAATTCCTCTACATAAAAGACTGTTTTCAGGCCTGGATCCGTTCTCTGATCCCTTACCAGATCTGCAGCCTCATTTAGAGCCCTGGTGATGGATACTGGATGAATTACACAAGGTGGAAGTTTTATCTAAAGTGATATTTCCGCCTCATATACTATATTATTTTTCCTTATTAGCATATTACTTCCAATTACATTATTTATGCTTTCTTGCGTCATGCTAAGTTTCCACAATCAGAAAGCTGTGCCTGTCACTGAATATGTAGGGCTTTGCTTCAAGAACCTCAATGGCCATGAAGTCTTACTACATATGCTTGCCCTGACAGACTGCCCAAACATATTCACCAAAACACACAGAACACTTCCAAATGCAAAATGGCAAAGAATTATTTTTATCTGGGGTAAGAGCATCCAACAAAATCAAAAAACCTCAACGCTCACAGCACGAGTGTTGTTCTTGTTTACTGATGAGCAACTTTTTTGAATGCATTACTAAGAACAATAAACAAATTAAACAATATTAAAATTTTCTTTACCATTTCAGATTGCTACAGAAACGATGTTCTGTAGAATTCAACAAGAAAATTATCTACAAAAGCAAATCTCTCACAAATGCAACAGTTTCTACCACTCGTGCACTATCATTCTGCTTTTGTTTCTCATCTGTATTAGGGAAATGATATATAAAGATGGTTACCTCCCAATAGATGCAATATTCCCCAGGGTATAAAACACTGCAAAGAGCACCAGCCCTTTCTTTGGTATCCATAGCAGACAACTACCCTAGAAAGGAACATTTAGAGAAAAGTGGGGGGGGAGAAATTAACAGGTTTAAAATTGAAACAAATATATATATCCAAGAAGTGTCAAGTCACAAAAGAAATCTTAGGAAGACTTCAAGCCAAACTGCAGAATTATGCATACGAAAGTAAATCGCATTTATTGTCATTCTTGTTAAGAGTCGGCATATTCCATCTAACTGGAACCGAGTCAAACGGCTCGGCAGACTCGGAAAAATCAAGCAACAGCACAGAGAGAGGCTGTAATTATCTGGGCTCCTGAAACTCAAATACTGGGGGGATCTGGCAAAACGTCCTTACCAAGATCGAGCACAGGCATCCGATGGCAAAACACGCAATGAAACCTTTCACTCGGGTGCCCCAACCTAACGAAGTCGCGTCGATAACCTGGAAACGAGGGGAAAAAACAAAAGCGAAACTTGTTTACTTGTAGCTCTTGCCTCCTACCGAGCGCGAAAACTTCCTCTCAGACTCGGCTCCGTGTCCTGCCCAGGCACCCTCCCGAGTGTCCCGCGGCAAGCGGGGGATGCCGAGCCCCGGGACGCGCGGGGCGGCGCTGGGGGAGCCCCCGCGGGACCGCCCGCCCGCCCACGCCACCGGCGTCTTCCCCGGGGCGCAGCTCCGCCACCGCCGAGCGCCCCGGGGAGGGGAGCTCGGGTCCCCCCGCCCGGGTCCCCCCGCCCGGGAGCGCTACCTCGGCCAGGCCGCTCGGCTCCTCCGCGTCGCGGCCGCTCAGCACCCGCTTCAGCTTGTCCATGGCTTCACAGCCCGCCCGGCCGGCCGGCCGGAACGCCCTGCCCTGCCCTGCCCTTCCCTTCCCTGCCCTTCCCTCCCCAGGGACTACCAGCCCCGGCAGGCACCGCGCCCACCTGCGCGCCGCAGGTAGGGGCAGGCCGGCGGGGCGGCGCGCAGGCTGCCGGGGGATGTAGTCCGGATGTGGATGGATCCTCTCTCCCGCCAGCACTTCCCAATCCATCACTTGGCAGTAGCCAAACTCATTTTATAGTCACAGTGAGGTTTCATTTTAATCCCACGACTATGGCTCTTCTCCCGCTCACTTTATTTTCGTAATGAGCCGAACAGTCTCCTGCCAGACAAAGGTATGTGGATACAATGTCTTACTAGCAGCCAAAATTCAGCAGCACAGGTAGTTATTTCAATCTATTTTGCTCAGTTAAAAACAGAACTGTAAATGTTTAGTACGTTTTATTTAGCAACATACAAGGAACAATATAAACTGCCACATAAAACTTGACACAAAACAGCTGGAGAATCACCCCACTCCCTCCCCCCGAAGTTATTTCTTCAAAGTGGTACTTTTCTGTGGAAATTTTGTGCCAGAGAGCTTGCTGAACGCCAGTTTATACTGCTGCTTCTTGGTAATCTGTGTGGTGTAAGAAAGTCACAAAGTGCTCCAATTCTGAACTTGTTGTAACTTTAACTTCCTAAAGGTGTTCTTGTGATTTCCCCAACACCTGTGTTCCACTGAAATGCACAATACCCTTTAGAACAGATGGAGAGCACGTACCTATAGTCAGGATACAAGTCCATTCCATAAAACTTTACCAATGGGTCACAAATTAGGATGTATGATGGACAAGAGAAAATACACAGTATAAGCTAAACATGCAGAGTGCCCTTTCCACTGCTCCCTCCCTCACTCAGTGGTTTTTCCACCCACACTCTATTTCAGCCCAAAGGAGTTTAATGTTAGCATCACTGACCAAGCCCAAATTAGAGTTTGAATTAAAAGATGCAGTTATAGTTTCCTTCATGCCAGCACTACATGACCTCTGCTCCCAGTCACACCAGCTATAAAGTGTGTTTCTATAAGCCCTAAGGCATGTATACTAATATATGCTTAGAGTAAAAGAAGTGCCATGATTTACTTCTACCAGAAAAATCTCTTCACCCCCATTTGTTGTTCCCTTCCTTTTCACTCTTTCCTCATTTCCCTCTATCACTGGATTGGACCAAAATAATCTTCTATTACCAAATGGATTTTAATCTCTTCCATGCTGTACTCAATGGCAATCCCCTTCTTCATCCTGACACTAAAATGTTTAGGAAATAAGAGCACGAAGATAAAAAAAAGCCAACAGAATTTAGGACTGTAATGGGGAACACTTCTATTTTGAAGTGGTGAAAAATTCATTCACCCAGATCATGTCTGATAATTCTTACAGCTGACAACTTCTCTCAGAAACTGTTTCATTTCAGTTTTCTTCACTCATCCTATGGATCATTCTTTTGCAGTAATCCTTTGCAAAGGATTCCAAAGATAAGGCTGAAGGTGTACTCAGAAAAAAAATACTCTAATCAATAACTTTGTACAAACTAATCCTCACAGTCCCTCTGTGAGGTAGGCATATATTAACTCTCATTTTTACATACAGGGAATGGAGGCATAGAGAAAGGTCTTCCACAGTTAATCAGTGACACAAGAAAAACTGCAGGCAGTTCCTGCCTTTCCATCTGCTATAGAATTAACTAGACCAGGCTTCCTCAAATAGAAGTGTAATTTATGTGTTATTTGTTTTTACTAAGGAAACAGTCACTCAGATGACAGTAGATTTTTTTTCTCCCCTAAAAACCTCAGAGTCTTCTCTACATGAAAAAGAGTTCACAAAAGATATGGTTTTGTGGTGGGTTGCTTCTAGTAAGCCATGCAGTGTATAATACAAAGATTTTTAAACAAAAACACCAAGATATCAGGATGTGTTATCTGCAAGCACCTTGCACCACAAGGCCTGCTTTTCACTGCAGTTACTTGCTTCCTGCACTGAGTGTCAGCAGCAAACCCAGACAAGCCTGCTCAGCTGCCCCATTCTTAGGCCAAACCAGTAACACATTGCAGGATTTCCAAAAGCAATAGAAGTATTTCAGTTTCATCTACAGAGTGTTGAAACCATGACAATACAAGTGATCACAACATTAGAAGAATATTAAAATAAACCAAATTATGTATCTGGAATATATATTAGCATCCTTCTAATGCCATACAGGATCTTTTTCGAACTCAAAATGCCAGCATCCTTTAGGGATCAGACTTCCTCAGCCTTAAGCCCTACTGCAGTTTTGCAATTTGGCAGTCAGGGCAGTAGAACCATCACATGTGGGCACATCCAAGAGAAGGCCAGTGCAGGACAATGCCTTTCCAGCATCATACATGACTGGAGCAGCACAGGGACCCCAAGTCAGAGTCCCAGAACTGCACAGAGAATCCCCAAACTTCCCAGAGAACTCCAGCTGACATCAGATTAAATTAGCATTGGTGAAGAGACTTACTAGGGTCTCTCTGTTAACCTCCAGCTCTCCTCCTGCTCTGGAGTTAATGCCTCACAAATGATTTTACCTTTATATGGTGTCAAACAAATGTATTTTTCTTCCTTACACCTACACCTATCCTCAAATTAATATTTTTAGGTGAGACTCTGGATCAGAAACTACAAGAAGTAACTTTGTTGGTTATCAGTAGGGGCAGCCAAGCAAAATGGGTAGTTTAAGACTGACAGATCAAAATAAATGCAGAGGATTTTTTTTTTTTTACTGTGGATTATTTCTCAATAAAAATAAAATGCCAGTTTTACAACTCTGGTAGTTTCTTAGTATCTGAAGCAGCACTAACAAAATCTTCATAGAAGTATTAGCAGATGGGGGCCCAGACAATACTCCTGCCTGCTTGGTGAACTAAACAGAACCCAGACTCCCAACAGTCATTTCTCCAATGCTGTTGAAAACTGTAACTCGCCACCAGTCTATCATCAACTCCAGACACAGGTTAAAAAAACAAAATCCAAACAAAAAACACCATTAGCAAAACCTGCTTGAAATGTTTTCTCCCAAAGGCTACAGAAAAATTAGCCAAATTCTTCATTCCACTAGTAGTGAAATGTCCCCCCCATGACAACAGTTGTGATCACATTATCTCCAGTCTACTTCAAGTCCTTATGAAGTCACATTTATTTAGACTTAGCACATGTGGTTTCCAGTGATGTTTCTGGTTTGGGCTCCAGCTTCTCTGGGAATTCTAGTTTCTCACAGATTGTCTCCTTTATGGGTAGATACTGAGAGATCTCGTTAGGTTCCGTGAACAGGGAAGGTGGAACATTCTAAAAAGTAAAAAATTTACATGAAACAAGTGAAAGAAAAAAGGGGATAAGAAAATGTATTCAAACTCCAAACTTTTATAGGCAATTAATTTATAATTTACTGCATTTAAACACCACTAGAGACAAACTTTTTAGAGGCAAAGGAATAATAAGGGAGAAGGAAAGGTACAAGAAATGGAAGGTCAGGCATTTGTCACGAATAAAAATCAACAGCTGCAACTCCAAATGTGCCACAAATTATTCTGAGCCATTACCAGAGTTTTAAGGTGACCTATTAACCTCAAACATTTGAGAAAAACTGAAAGAGTCTATTACCAAACAGACCTTAACCCCTAATACTGTTTGCAAGCACACAAAATCAGCCATGGAATTTAACATCATGGGATGTGGAGTACCTGATTTTGCAGCTGAACAGTTCTATGAAAAAAATAAAATAATAAAAACATTTTTTTAACTCAACAGCCAAAAAATTGACCTAATCCCATACCTTATCTTGTGATCTCGGCATTTACAAAATGCAAATCTGCTCTAAAATCATCAAAACAAAAGCTGCATAAGCAGACAGAATTTTCCTGTGTGTTAATTCCAAATGGTACAAAGAAGGACTTAGAGACACAGTATTTTCTATGCTGACCATAAAACTAAAAAGCAGACAGAAGGAAAAGAAACAAAGTTTTAAAAATGCAATACCTTTAAACTTGATATTTTGCTTTCCCTGGATGTGTATTCTCGCAACATGTAGGTCTTGTCAGCCTAACAGAAAAAAGCAATCATCTGGTATCAGTAGAAACTAAGCACTTTAAATATACTGAATTTAGTAAACACTGGAATTTGGTTGACCACAACCAAATTGACTAGGTTCACCTAGAAGAAATGTACCTTCCAATTCACAAAGACAGATGATAACAATGTTCAAAAAAAATCCTATAACTGAATATGCTTGTTAATTTTTACTCAGCTAGAACTCCTACACACCTACACAGAATTACCAAACTATAAATCTTAACATACTGTATTATTTATGAAATACCAGAACTCAATGTACTGTGGACATTCATTTACAAGTTACACTTGCAGTCTAATTCTATTAGGTAAGGCAAAAATAACGTACTTGGAGACCATAGTTGGAGATGAGAACTGAACTCTTTACTGTTGCCTATTTTTCCTCTTGTACTTCCTTCTCTAATTTGTGTTGTCAAATTATTATATATTATATTATTATAATATATATATTATAATAATTATTATATATTATTATTATGTACTTAAATGATTACATCACATGGGGGGTAGCCTACTGTGCTCACACACCATGGCATCCAGCACTCAGTTGCTAGCTCAGCACCACCCCAATAATAAAATACACTCAAGAAGTTTTTATGCCCCCAAACATGAGTATTAAACTAGAGGAATATCACCATGTCACGGAGTAAAATGGCAAGAGAACCTCTGTAAAAAAAGATGGAAAGTAAGGGTTTACCTCATGATGAAGCCTTGTATCATTCATCCTGATGAGTACCCCATCCACTCGCAAAAAGAACCTCAGCAGCACAAAAAAGCTGGAAGGCATAACTCTCTGCAAAAATAAATGGCCCATTCAGCACCTTCCAAAGGCTTCCTTTCAGCACCTACTTGTCTACATCAGATATTCACAATGGAAGACAATATGAGAAGTTTACAAGATTGAAGTCAAAATTTGGGCTGTTGACTTGCTACAGCTATGGCTGGCCAGTGGGACAGACAGGGTCTCAGAGGACTACTAGGCAAGATGCAGGAGGGAAAAGATTTTCCCCTGGAACAAATGACAAATGTTTCAAGACAACACCATTTCCAGTAAGGTTCTATTTCTAAGAGCAAGGATGAAGAACTTTGTGCTTTAAAGTTTAAATCCCAGAAGGAACAATGTGCAAAAAGCAGCTGTGTTTTGCATTAATCAGCCAACTGAGTCCCCAGGTATTTTTTATACACCTCCCAATACTCACTACTTTCACACTCAAACTTGATACTCCATGATCATGAAGTTCATCTTCAAACAGGAGTACCTCTTCAAAAAACATAATTTGTTCCCTGGCTTTCAATTTCTCTGTATTTATGTGTTCTGTTGTAGGAACAACCTAGAGAAAAAGGTTAACAACAGTCAGCATATTAATTTGTTGCCAAACTACACAAAGTTTGTCCTGATATTTTGAACTCCACATATTTAAAAAGGAAAAGACTTCTAACGCACTAAGCTTAAGACACCCCAAATTTCTAAGAGAAAAAGTAAAAATCAAAGTTTCCAAGAGTTTCTTCTTGGAAACAACATCAAGCAAAAGCAAAATCTAAGAGTGGAAAATTCTGAATAAACTTCTCTCTGGATACAGGCTCAGTAGGGTTTCAGCTGCAAACAATTCTGCTCACTTTCTTTCAAAACATTTGAAGATGTCTTGTGTTTAACATATGTATGAGAAGTTGAGGTTTATAAACAGATTTCCATGCATTTAGCACCCCTAGCCCACTACACACCTTGAAAAGGATTCTAGTAAAGCCTTTCCATGGAAATCAAGTACCTATATGTTTTCCTTCTCATGGTCTCCACAGACACTTCTGGTGTCTAAAGACTATGGACCAACATTGTTTATTTCTAAGTTCCACTTTTAATTCCAGCACAACTCAAATGATCTCTAACTAAAGCGATGCTAGTGAACTAATACAGATTATCTGCTTAGTAGCAAGCAACCTGTATGCAGCAAACAGAAGCTGGGAACTTCACTCTTATTTTCACAAAAATAAAGACATGGGAGTGCCTGTGAGTTTAAATAGGAGGAGTTATTGAGTTACTGTTGCAGAAAAACTCCAGGCCATTGAAAGCAGCCAGAAATCAGACAAACATGCAAGCAGCAGAGCATGAAGGCACTACAGAATGACACAGCTGATAGTTCTGCTATATCTCTGGGGCTCCAGAGCAGCCCCCAGCAAGAGCTGAAGCCTTCCATGTGCTTTAATCCTAAAATGCTTAAAGACACCACACACCTCCGTTATTAAAATAAGCCATTATTTGGTTAGGATAAAATCATGACCTGAGAGAGATGAGAAGCCCAAATTACACTTTGAAATCAGAAATTACAAAGCACAAAAGATTTTGCAGAAGCCTACTGAAAGGTAAATGACAGCTTTAAAAAAAGAGTTTGACTGAAGCAAGATGCAGTCAGCAATTATCAAGAAGAAAATTATTACCTTTAATGTTACAGTATCTCCCAGCAAAGTTCCTTTGTAATCTGTTGTGTAAGTCCAGTCATATGGCTTGACAACTTCCTTACTGTGCTCAGTCTCACTCCTCAACAGTGAAAGAGAAAACAGCTTTGTAGTAATTGCTTTGTAGTAATTCTCAAAGAATTATAACCTCACATAAGACTGCATTAGAATTCCCACACTGCTCCTGAAGAAAAACAGCAGCATTGTCTGAGCTGCAATCACAATGTCAAGACTTAATAATGGTTTCACATCTGTTTCATAAAAACTTTGAAAACAATTGAGAATTCTCAATCTATTTCAGTTCTATGACTTGAAATAAAGATTTTCATGCAATATTGCTGAAAAATTCTTATTTCAAGATCAATTTTTCTTTAAGTATGCAGAAAAGTGATCTCTTGACAACACACAGCAATCAATAACACTGCAATTTAGCTTAATTTTCCTGACAACTTTGCTTTCTTTCTGTGCTTTATTTCCAGGTGCCCTACAACTAATCCAATTTGGAAAGTACTAAGCATCATAATTAGTTCTCATGCATGGTAATTGTTCTGCTTTATTCCCAAGGCTAAGATTTTGAACATGTACACTTTGCAACACCAGACAATACAGTCTTGTAATGCTCGAGGCCCTGTGAGTTTGAATAAACAGAAACAGCATTAAGTCATGTTAAACTTGAAGTTTACTTTAAGAAAGCCATGACTCAGCTGAAAAATAAAGCTGATCCAATTTAACAGAAAAGATGATAACAGCAAAGAAAAGCCAAGTGAATTCTGTGATCACATGCTTTATGTAGGCTAGAACCAAATGCAACATGGTCCTCAAGAGTTCAGTTTTTTCCTTTAAACACTGTATGACACTTTCACGTACAATACACCAGTACTTGCCCACTGGTGATAAAATACTGTACCTGCTCTCTTGCCATTCTTCTGCACAAGCGACTTTGATCATACCTTGACAATTATTGACACATTTTAAAGCATCTGTAGCATTGAACTCAATTCCAAAACCATGGTCATGCTGTATTCTTAGGACATTGTCTCCAAACATCATCTCTGGCAGGGAAGGCATGTGCAATTCTTCAGCCAACCTGCAGAGAAAAACAAGAGGCATCAGTCAGCTACAGCTCAGTGAAAGCAGTCCTTGTTTTGGAATAAGGATTCTCTAGACCATGATAACTTAGAAAAGACATCATCAGTATGTTCTGCAAGACTTTGTTGTTTTCCCAGGTTAATAATTTCACCTAAAAAGCAGAGACATTGATCTAAAGTGGCTTTTCCACCAAAAAGTATTCCTAAAACATTCCTCCACCATCAGGTTCAGACAAAATTCTCACACATGAGGAATCAAGAGTATCTGAGAAGCATGTATAAGCAATTTTCTGCCTATGCTAGGAAATCCCTGGATGGCCAATGGACCAACTTAAGTAGGTGCTCAAAGAAACTTTTAGGAATAAGGACTCATCATGAGCAAGCTGGAATTCACTGCACAATGGTCCAAAACTCCAAATTTAGAAGCCTACAAAAAAGATGCTTAAGACACCCCTGGCAGAGTATGTAAAAAGTGCAGAAGATACTAATGTGCTCTACTACATTTTCAAGCTGGTGGAAGACATGTACTGGTACACTGCCTAAACTTTTCTTTATCTCCCTACCTGCCTGACTTACCAAGATCAGAAAGGAATACATGACATTTAGAGAGAAGAAAGCTTTAGAAAATACACTCATTTGAGTGAGGGGAGGTAGAAGAGTGTCCTAATCATAATGCTCACATTGGTAACAAGGCATTCCTGAACAAAAGTGGTTATTTCTGTAACCCTGAATACAAAAGAACAGCGTTAACCTAACTAAAATAAAAATAGCAAATTCACAGACCTGGAGAACAAGATCCTATGTTTTTCCCACAGAAGGTAGAATAACATTATGAACTTTTCCATTTCATCTAGTGTAGGGACCCCTGACCTGAAAAAACCAACCCCTGCATAGAAAAGACTTCTTGGCTATAACACATTTAATCCTTCACCTTTCCACACAGGTTGCTGAGGAATTTTTGCAATATATATTTGCCAGAAATAAAATTCCTGTAGATACTAATAATGTTCCCCAAGCAATAAAAAAGACAAAATGGGTTGCTGTGACCTTGCTGCATCTCCTACAACTGGCCTCAGCCCATCGATCCAGCCTGTCCAGATCCCCTTGCTGAGCCTTCCCACCCTCCAGCAAATCAACACTTCCACCTCACTTGGGGTCATCATCTGTGCACTTACTGAGGGTGCACTCAATCACCTTGTCCAGATCATCAATAAAGATATTGAACAGGACTGGCCCCAATACCGAGCCCCGGAGAACACCACTGTTGATGGGCCACCCACAGGATGTCATTCCATTCACCATCACTCTTTCAGCTCAGCCATCCAGACAGCTTTACCCAGCAAATACTGCAGCCATGAGCAGCCAGTTCCTCCCAGAGAATGCCCCATTAGCCTCAGAAAAGGTAAAGGCAAGATAAATGAAAGTACATTTAACAAGACTAATGAGATTCCCATGTATATTGAAATTTATTCCAGAAAATGAAACTGAGAAATATCTGCCAAATCCATCTGCCACTAAGGTCAGTTATGGCACAGCCAAACTCTTCAGTTCCACATTAGCAAATCTGACCTAAGTACTTGACGCTGATACATGAACATTTCCTCTAATGATCTCACTGGATTGGAAATTCCTACAAGAAGAGAGCAAATGATAAATTTTTAATGAAAACCACTATCTTAAAATAGCTATTACCAAGACATGGTATGAGACATTAAAAATATCCTTTTTCAAAAGTAATTAAGAAAATCAGGCTTCTAATTAGCGAGTTTCAGTTCACCGAGATCCAAAACCATTATAATTGTACAATCACAGAATGGTTTGATTTGGAAGAAACCTTAAAGGTCAAGTCCCAACCCCTCTGTCATAGGCAAGTACACCTCTGCTAGACCAGGTTGCCCAAAGCTCCATCCAACCTGGCCTTGAACATCTGCAGAGATGGGGAATTTGCAACTTCTCTGGGCAAGCCGTTTCAGACTCACCACCCTCACAGTCATGAATTTCTCTCCTAGGGTCCAATCTAAATCTCCTCTTTCAGTTCGAATCCATTCCCCCTTGTCCTCGTACTACATGCCCTTGCAAAAAGCCCCTCCTCGTCTTTCTTATAGGCTGCCTTCTGCAATCATTGAAAGAAAATTTTGGAAATTACCTGTAACTCAAATCGTCCCTGTTTCTCCAGCCGGAGAATAAAGCTTGAAGAGAAGGAACAACCCCGGTCTCCCGCCTAACCGGGCCGAACAGCGTCTCCCCCGCCCTGAGAACGCTCTGTGTTTCTTTCGCAAGGCCACCCCACACCCCCAGCCTCTCGCTGTGAGGGCCGAGGCCGCAGCCCGGCGGTGGCTCCCTGAGCAGCAGGGACACCGTGCTGTGCTGTGCTGTGCTGAGCCGTGTCGTGCCGTGCCGTGCCCCCCTGCGCCCCCGGTCCGGAGCCCGCCCCACCTCTCGGCCTGCGCCGACTTCATGATGTGCGTCCGGGCGGCGCTCAGCTTCCACGGCCCGAAGGTGAAGTCGCGCCGGCTGCTCTGGAACACGGGGTGCATGGCGGGCTCCTCTCCGCCGAGCAGAAGGCAGGAGGCGGCGGAAGGGGCGGCGGCGGAGGCGGCGGAGGCGGCGGAGCCCCTCTCCTCCCCTCTCCTCCCGCACAGCCCTCACAGCAGCGGCGGCTCCGGAACCACCGCCCCGTGGCGCTTCCGCTTCCCGGGGCGCGCGCGGCGCGGAGCCCGGCGGCGGAATCCTGGGATGCATCAGGAAGAACAGGGCGAGGGAAGGGATCCAGCGGCTCTAGTGAGCCCACATCTGCAGTGTTCTGTCCAGGACAGGAGAGACACGGAGCTTCTGGGGCGGGTCCAGCGGAGAGCAGGGAAAATGATTGAGTGACTGGGGCATCTCCGTGAGGTGGAAGGGCTGAGAGAGCTGGGCATATTCAGCCTCGGGAAGAGGTGGCTTCATCAATGTGAACACGTATCTAAAGAGGGAATTCCAAGAATATAGGTCCAGGCTCTTCTCCGTGGTGCCAAGCCGTGGGACAAGAGACAATGGGGCAGAAACTGATGCACAGGAGTTCCACCTGAACATGAGGAAGAAACTCTTTACTATCCAGGTGACTGAGCACTGGGATAGGTTGTCCAGAAAGGTTGTGATCTCTCCACCACTGGAGATATTCCAGATCTGTCTAGACACAAGCCTGTGCCATGTGCTATGGGATGACCCTGCTTGAGCAGGGAGGTTGGACCAGATGACCCATCGTGTCCCCTTCCAGCCTACCCAGTCTGTGAATCTGTGAGGTGATATGGGGGGGCAGGTGGGTGAGGGGTGGGGAGCCACACTTCCCTGTGCTGCTGGAGCCACCGTGGGGAGAGTGGGCTCTCTAATCTCCTCTGCCCGGGATCAAGAGCCAGCAAGCTCACCCAAGGCCCTGTTCCAGCAAAGCTGAGCAGCAGAAGGCAGCGGAGAATGTCTGTGCGCCCCACAAGTGCTTGTGCCTCCAGCCACTTCCCCATGGGTACCTCACCGAGAGCAGTGGGACAGCTGGGTAGGAGCACTTTTGGGGAGCTCTGAAGCCTCTGGTGGCTCTGGACCATCTCCATGGTTGCAGCAGGCATTAGGTGGTTCCATCACACAAGTGCTCTGTGCTTATATGGTACACACACATCTGTGCACTCGGAATCACATCTGGGCTAGGTTAGAAGGGGTCACAATGGATCATCTGGTCCAGCTTCACTGTTAAAGCAGGGTCAACCCAGAGCACACGGCACAGGATTGTGTCTAGACAGGTCTGGAATATCTCCAGTGAGGGAAACTCCATAATCTCTCTGGTTGTGAATAGTCACAGTCTATAGCACAGGAAATAAATTCTTCCTCAAATTCAGATGGAACTTCTGTGCATCAGTTTTTGCTCATTATGGAATCTCTTGTGCTGGTTCGATGTTTTTGAATACTGTCCAAAGATGGTCTTTCTAAAATGTCAAAGTGCAATGGCATGGTAAGCTTTAAGAAGTCCTGTGAAAACCTATCAGTAGAACTGGTTGAAAATGATACATCAGCTTAGTATTCCAGCACTGATGGGTGGGTGCTTGTCTTGCTTTTCTGCGTCATCATCGAAAGGGCAGACTAACTCTCTACGGACTTCCCCTGGCACAGGAGCAAGACACAGTCCCGCTCCTGCTGTTGGAGCATTGGAGTGAACTGAGACAGCAGCCATAGGAAACTGATGTCCACAGCATTAAAAACTCCACAGAGCCATCAAAACATAGCACAGCTCACATCAGGGCTGTCACCCTCTGCCTTCAAGGGCGTTGCCAGGGAAAAGCAGGAACTAGGGATGCACAAGCACGGCATTTAATTATTGTTCACCCTTTATACTGTGCCCTTTATACCGACACCTATATCCTATGTCTTGCTTCAAATGTGTGTGCGGAAAAAAACTCTGCCCCAAATCTTCTTTGTGTTACTTTTAATAGTGTTTCGGGGTCTAGGAAGTCCAGCACTTAGGCTCTACGACTGCCCAGCACTACTAGCTGGGACAAATGGCTTTACCTCATCAGTGTAAAGTACTTCTCCCCGCCTTTTAACTGAGCTCCCGAAAAGTGCGCGGACCGCCCCGGGGCGGCGGCGGAGAACATGGCGGGCGGGCGGGGAGGGGGCGCGGCGGGCTGAGGCGGCGGGGCGGGACGGCAGGAGGGGCAGGCCCGGGGCCGGGGCCGTGCCCATGCCCATGGCGGGGGAGGCTCGGGCCGCGGCGGCTGAGGGGCGTCCCGGGCGCCCCAGACAGGAAAGTCTCCGGCGGCGGCGGGCGGTGAGTGCGGAGCCGGGGAGGGGGCAGAGGCGGCGGGATTCGCTCGCCGCCGGCGGGTGCGGGGGAGGTGATGGATGCCCGGGGCAGAGGACCCTGTTCCAGCCCTTTGTTCGCTGCCGGAGGGAGCGCGGGGGCAAAATGGCGAAACCCCCCTTCCCCATAGTATTTCTAACTCGATCCCACCCGCTGTGTGTGTCCGGGAAGCACTGCCCGCGGCTGGGATGGGATGGGATGGGATGGGATGGGATGGGATGGGATGGGATGCTGTCCCCGCCCCGGGCAGCCCTGCCCCGGGAGGGCCACCTCTGGCAGAGGCCGCTTTCCCCGCAGGGTGCAGCAGGGCCGTGAGGGGACCGGGAGCGCCAGGTGCCCCGGGCATCGCTATGGCGGGGAGCGGCCGCGGGGGAAGCCGCCTTCGCAAAACCCGCTCCGGCCAAAAAGTGTTGGAAAGACAGACAGAGGTGGTGCAGGCGTGCTGAGAGAGAAAGAAACTCGAGGGGAAGTGTTTTTGCGCACATCCTCAGTCAGAGGCTAGGGAAGAGCTAAGTTATGTTTTTACAAAGCATGGCCCAGTAATGTCTTTAATTATGTTCTTAGGAAAGTACAGATAAAAATGGAAAAAAGGCATCTTTCCAGACTGACAATGCTGCCTAATGCCACAGCAGCCATGCAGATGGAAGCATTTCTGTGAGTACTCCCAGCTGTCTGAGACCTATGACCCATCCTGGCACAGTTGCAGAATTAGCTGAGATAACTTTCCTGAGTCCCTTACTTCCCAGAAAAGCTAAAATCAACTTTATATTCGTTGGTGGACTCTTCAACTTTTTCTAGTCTGCATATTTGCATTTGTTTGTTTGTTTGTTTGTTCATTATGCTGTCCTGCAGATGGCTGGAGGACTGAATGAAGTAGGTAGTGAATGTCATTTGGAGGCAGCAGGTGAAAGAGGAATTGTTTAGGAATTGGAAGAAAAAAGAAGGTTTCATGGAATGAGGCTGTGAATCAGTGAGATGGATGCTAACACTAAGAAGTCAAGGATTAAAGGTTCTCAAGCATTTCTGTAGCTTGGACCTCATCTTAATGCAAGGAACTGTCTTTCAAATCTGTACAGAAACCAAATTCTCTAGTTCTTTGGTCTAGAAAAATACAATCAGTGCTGTAGCTAAGGTGATTATGAACATGGAGGAATCATGTTGGGAGAGTATGTGCAGTGGTCCCTGAGTCTTTGAATGTTACTTAGCAACTGCTAAGGAAGAGTCAGCAGGGTATGACAAGCCAGGCATCCAGAGACCACCAGTAAATGCTGTATAGGCAGAATATAAGGTAACTATCAGTATAGGCATTTTTTTTTTTTTAATTACTTTCTTTAAAGTAAGACAAACAAAGACTGATAGTGACATTCTTGCTTCTTCACAACCTAGATAAAGGGCCTGGTAAGTAGGACTTAGAAACAAATAAGATCTGTAAAAATTTTAAAGTAAAATATGCCTATTTTATTTCTTATTTTCCCCTCTCCACCTCTTCTTGTCTTCCCTGTTCTAGGCTTGGTGTTGTCCTCTTTGGTCTGCCCACAGGCAATTTACTGCCCCTTCATTTGCCCATCTAAAATATGCAGTTTCCTGTATATTCCATATACCACAGGTAAATTTTAACAAAGGCAAAAGGGCCTCCAGTCATTGGAAAGAGTTTGGAGAACACTTACCTGAATGTTTCTGAGCGTTGTTCTGCTTCTAGCTGCTCAGCATGTCTTGGCTGCCCCAGGTCTGCACACTCTGACCATGAACAGCAATTCCTCCCTCAGCAATGGGAAAGGCCTGAGGAACCTGACCACGGAGGAAGATGGGGCAGTCAGAGTCACCGAGTCCATTGCTATAATTGTCATTGCCATCTTCATCTGTTTGGGCAACTTGGTGATTGTTGTCACTCTGTATCGCAAGTCATACCTTCTCACCTTGAGCAACAAGTTTGTGTTCAGCCTGACCCTCTCCAACTTTCTACTCTCCGTACTGGTGCTGCCTTTTGTTGTCACCAGCTCCATCAGGCGAGAATGGATCTTCGGGGTTGTTTGGTGCAATTTCTCCGCTCTGCTCTACATGCTGATCAGCTCAGCCAGTATGCTCACTCTGGGACTCATAGCTATAGACAGGTAAGCTGCTCTTTGGTAATTGTAACAAATTGTCTGCTCCTCTGGTAGAGTAACTCACTGCCTGTTCACTGAGTTGAGAAGCACTGCAGAGGGTAACATGGTGTACTGCTGGAATGTCATTTTTACTTCAGCCCCTCCTGAAATTTCGATGTGGAGCAAGAGAAAGTGATGTCATCAGTAATGGAAAATGCAGACATTGATCTGGAGTTTTTTAAAGCAGGTTTCTGAGCCTGTTTGAAGAAAAAAGAACTAGATATTAGGATCATTAAAGAGTGTTCTTTTCTTTCTCGTATGTCTTTTATGCTCCTGTGGACTACTTTTCTTGCCCCGCAGGTACTACGCTGTGCTGTACCCGATGGTTTATCCGATGAAGATAACGGGCAACAGAGCAGTGGTAGCTCTTGTGTACGTGTGGCTGCATTCCCTTATTGGCTGCCTCCCTCCCCTTTTCGGCTGGTCCTCCTTGGAGTTTGACCAATTCAAGTGGATGTGTGTGGCAGCCTGGCACAAGGAGGCTGCCTACACGGCCTTTTGGCAGATCTGGTGCGCGCTGCTGCCGTTCGTGGTCATGATGATCTGCTATGGATTCATATTCCGTGTGGCAAGGATTAAGGCCCGCAAAATCCACTGTGGGAGTGTTGTCATTGTGGAGGAGGACTCACAGAGGAACGGGAGGAAGAACTCCAGCACCTCCACGTCCTCCTCTGGCAGCCGAAGGAACGCTTTCCAAGGGGTTGTTTACTCTGCCAACCAGTGCAAAGCTTTCATAACCATCTTGGTTGTCATCGGAGCTTTCGTCATTACGTGGGGACCTTACATGGTGGTAATAACATCAGAGGCACTTTGGGGTAAAAACAGTATTTCCCCTGCTTTGGAGACATTGGCTACATGGCTGTCCTTTTCCAGTGCCATTTGCCATCCGCTAATTTATGGGCTGTGGAACAAGACAGTGCGCAAGGAACTCCTGGGGATGTGCTTTGGGGATCGGTATTACCGCAAGTCCTTTGTTCAGCGGCACAGGACATCGAGGCTCTTCAGCATTTCCAACAGGATCACAGGTAAGATGTGGCTGCAAAAGACACTTCCATAATACCACCAAGAGCAAGGCTTCCTGTCTGCCTGTGCTTGGCACATTTCAGGGCTCTGTAAAGAGAGTTGGATGTTTCTGGAATTTTCAGCAGTCTTTCATCATTCAGGTTATAGACATTTGAAAGGAGACTCCTCTTTTTTTATAGTTAACATCTTTCTCCTACTGTAGTAAAACTTTCTCAGGCAGAGGAGACATAGTGATAAGGTTAATAAAAATAATTTATTTTCTTCTTTCTCAAGCATTTCCTTTTGTGTGCCTTCCACTTTGTGTTGCCCAGATTTGAGCTCTACCAGCAGTACTTTTTACTGCACTTTTTCTTTGATTAATGGCCTCATGCTACAACTCTCTAAAATCCACTAAGGTTCCACTGGCGTAACTGTTTCTGCAAGTTCAGCTTTTATGCTTGATGGTTGGGAAGAAAAGGTCATAAGCAAAGTAAAACTATGGTGTAAAACCATGGAGTTATTTGGTGTGTCCCCAAGTTGGAGACTGAGACCTCCAGTTGCTCAGTTTGTTGGTTTCTTGTTTTTTTCTTTTTTAAAGTAGCAATGCAATGACATTCAGATTTTTAATAAGTTCCCTGGTCATGTACAGAAGCTTCCAAATATAGAACATCTTCAAGGGATATTTCATGCAGAGGCAAGAACTGAAATTATTTAATTGGGAAGGATGATCTAAAATGCAGAGGGAAGATGAGAGCAGCAAGGCGTCCATTATCTTTTCTACAACCTGAACACTGGGAGAGACTGTCATGTAAATTAAAGAGTTAAGGAGCTGTAGCCACATTACAAGCTCCAGGAGCTTTGGCAAGTCTGTATCCAGAAAATGCTGTGGATTAATACATTGGAAACTGAGGGAAAAAACAGGAAGGGAAAAGACAGGAAATTTCTTTCTTTTTCCAAGTGATAAAGTTGAAGCTGTCAGCTTCAACTGACATCAGATGTCTTAGCTGGAGGCTGACAGGGAAGTGAAAAAGACCCCCAACAAACTCACAACAGAATCTCAAGGTAGGATCCAAAACAGCACCTTTTGTAAAAATCTCACAGATCTCCTCCCTTCTTGTTTTGGAGATTTGAAAGAAGTTGGGCATCTCTGTGCCCCAGCCTTCCTCCTAAGCTTCTTCCCAACACTAATGGCCTGTCACAGCTGCTGGTGGCTACCAGGTTATTCTCTGTCTAGAGGATGTCTGGCAAATCTCCCCATCCATGTAAGAGCATACACTTGGTGCTCAGCCTGTCTGGCTGATAAAACACATGGACTTGCAACAAGAGTGAGAAGGAGATGGTGCAGAGAGAAAGGAGACTTGCCTTTCCAAACCTGAGAGCTGCTGACTGGATTTCTAAGATGGGGAGTCCAGAAGGCTCTCTGCTTCAGCAAGGTCAGTTTTATATGCAGAATAATAAATAAGGCAGTACAGTGGGTATTACTGGAAGAGGTTTTTACCATTGCAAACTCCTTAACCATTCACTGTATAACAAAAATAAAACTTTCTTGCAGATTTGGGACTATCTCCTCACCTTACTGCCCTCATGGCAGGTGGGAGGCCACTGGGAAACAGCAGCAGCACAGGAGACACAGGTTTCAGCTGCTCACAGGATTCAGGTAACTGCAAGTCTCTTGCTCCCTACTTGGGCAGAAGTTTGCACTTGGCAGCAGTCTCGTGGACAGTCAGTATTTACACCCAGAGATGTCTCCTGGTAGACTAATGACATGAAACATCTGTTCCAGCTGTTCCAACAAAACTGCTGCAGTTGCTTTTTGCCTCCTTTGCTCTCAATAGCTGTACTTGCAAAATGCTGCTTACAGAATGGTGACCCTCCCTTGGTAATGTGTCCTAGGAACAAAACTCACTGCTTGTGTGCCCTTCTCCTTCAGTTTCTGTTGTTCTTTGGAGACTTTCTCTGGATCCACAAAGAACAGAGCAACAGAGTGCTGTGAAGAATGTGCTTCTCTGTTTCCTATTTTGTAAGAGACTTTGTTCATCCTGCAGTGTAAACATACACACTTAGGATGGTTTCAGCTTATGATTTCATTACTACTCAAGATTTCTCAATTGAAGATGGTTTGGAAAAGGGAAAAAGTGTTCTGATGGTAATCAGATCTATCTATCTAGATCTATCCAGATCTAGATTTTTCTGGCAGCTAACTCAGCTACCAGTCCTTAACTGCAGTTATTATTTTAGAGAGTATTTCTGCTCTAGAGACACCAGAGGGTGATCTTTTAAAGGTTGCTTGGTGTAAGGGGTTTGCTTTCTACTTTTGTAAAGGAAGCCTGTGGAGCTGGCATTTATTTTTGGTAGTTGTTTTGTGCTGGTAGTTTTCTGCCTGTTGTGGATATCCCACAAGTTGTATGTGATAAAGGAGAGCAGCCTGCTGGTAAACCTGACTCAGTTAAGAGGATGCGGTGTTTCCATCTTGTGACAGCAGTTTAAACAAATGAACAAAACTAAAGCCATACCAAAATGCTGTTAGAAGTGCCACTGCTGGTTAAGGAGGGAGCACAGTCCATAGCCTGGCAATGGATATACAGTGATCCACTGTGAAATGCTGTTTCACTTCAGATGCTTTTACTGTGAGTTACTAAAGAGCAGAAGGAAGCCTTAGTCCCTCTTCCCCATGCTTGCTGCATGTAGTATGTGATCCTGGGGCCTGTGATGGCCAGTCCCTAATGAGAAGACTTCCCAATCCTTCCAATGAAAGCTGACCTGATTCTTTTCCTGTGCAGTGTTTTAATTTGAGCTGAAATTTACTTACAAAAGCTGGGTTTAGACGTCTTTTGAAGGAACTGCTGAAAATAGGCTGAAAACTTTTTGCCAAGATACTGTATCCCAGTGCTACTGTTTTACTTGGGGGCTCTTGTTCTTTTCAGGAACAGATACAATGCTTCTTGAAGATTATAGCTCAGATGGCCCTCATGCCCCACACTGCATCTGTCCCCCTCGAAGGAGGAGTTCAGTCACATTTGAAGATGAGGTGGAACAAATTAAAGGTGAGTGTAGGGGCACATATGAAAATGCTCAGAGTCAGCAATATTGATTGTGCATGAAGCCTCCCAGGACCTGGAGAATTGTCTTGAAAAGCATCTGACCACTGTTTGCTTTGACAGACCCGATCAATCATGCAGGTACAACAGAAAGCAAAATCATGTCTTTATTCCAGATCTCAACCAGCAGCAGGCAAGGACAAGAGTTAGAAGCTGGTATTCCCTGCATAGATATTTAAATTAAATTGCACAGCAGTATCCTCTCGGCAATTCCACTCGTCTTGGTGGCTGTTACATTCTATTTTGTGTTTCTTGGGGAATATATTTTCCTGTCCTCATAGTTTAATTGCATTATTCCTGTGTTTCTCATTTGCTGTCTTTTCTCAACTTTGTCACTTACAGACTTGAAATTCTTCCATTTACAGACTTAAATGATCTCAATATAATTTTATTCTGATTAATTTACTTTTTTTTACTTAAATTCTTTGCTTTACTGGGTGTGTTTCTCAGCAGATGGACTGCAATTTTTTCAGTCAACTTGCTTGTTGATTCTGGGCTAGCAGAACATTGCTGTCATCATCTGTAAAATGTCAGAACATTAATTTATGCTGAGTTACAATAATGTCAATAGAAGACTTGATAATAACAACTGAATTTTCTAAACAATACATGATTGTGGATAGGATGAAAATGAGCAGGATGCCTTTAAGAATCAAGTAATAATAAAACCTGAAATAATGAGAAAACTGTCTCTATGGAATTTTTAAACATCTTGGCAAAATTCCCTTTTGTCCTCTTCCCAGCATGAGATGAATATTTCATTGTACAAACACATTAGCATACATTTCCCACTATCTTTCTGAGTGATTACGTAGGAGCACACATCTAATTTCTTGTGAAAGAGGGAAGTCTCAGTGCACAAGTCCCCACAGGTTTAGCAATTCTTGGTGAGTCTCAGGACTTTCAGCACCCTGAAGCTTTAAATTATTTCAGAAGCCTCACTGAAGAGTCACATTTAGGATGAACTCTTGTATTGCTCAACATGTTGGTGAGTAGAGAGGTGTACAGATGCTACAAAAACAGCTGCAGCAACACAGATTATGTCAGGTCATTCTGAAGCTTTGTGCTCATAGAATGGTGTAGGAAGTATTGTTCTAATATGAGTATTGTTGATAAATGTGTACTAATTTTGCAGAGGGCATGATCATACCTTTACAACAGGATCTATATTAGTTTTCAAGCCTTTGCACAGTCATGCTTACCAACTGTTACCTTTTTCTTTTTTTCTTTTTTTCAGAAGCTGCAAAGAATTCTGTTCTTCATGTAAAAGCTGAAGTCCATAAATCTCTGGACAGTTATGCAGCCAGCCTGGCCCGAGCTATAGAAGCTGATGTGAAACTCAGCCTGTTTGGGGAAGATGCTTTACCAGGAGCCCTGTTCCCCTTGTGGACTCCTGCAGGAAGCAGTGGGAACGCCCGGCGTGGTGCCAGGCCCCATGCCAGCCAAAGACTGAAGTTGCAGAGCATCGATGAAGGGAACGTTTGACGTGAGCACTGGAGTAGGAAAACAGAATGAAACCACTAAGCGGGGCCTACTGCAACTGGTAGTGTTTCACCAGAACCAGGACACCTTGTTGAAATGTTTCCAGTGTTTTTTCAACACCTGGAAACAGCTGGATTCTGGTCCTTGCATCAGCATTTTGCAGCAGTGTTTGTTTACTGGTTAGGGTGCTACTGACTCTTCTGCCACATCACTATCACACAGTGCATAGAAATGCAGGGCTTGGTTTCATTGACCAGATGGTTAGTCAGTTGAATCTTGGGTCCATTATTGGCCAAAGCTAATACAGGAACAAAACAAAAAAGGTATGTGCAGTGTTTAATTCATTGTTACATCCATCCTGTTCTGACCACCAGGATAATTGGTTGACACTTGATAGCTGGAGTGCTCTGACAGGAGCTTGTGCATTGGATAGTACATAAAGCCTTAATGCCTCAGGCTCCCAGCTGAGGAACTTCAGTAAGGGCAAAACCTGAACTTTTAAGAGAGCTCATGCAGATTGTAGGTACTTACCTTTGCTGGGGGATATTTCAGTCTGTTCAGCCATCAGAATGCCAGATCTGACATTGGAACTGTGCTTTGCTTCAGCAGCATGGGACACCAGCTCCTCTGGATGTAATGAATGGGAGTAAACATGCTGGGAACAGCACAGAGATGAGATTTGAGGAAATTATTAGTGCAGAATTCTTAGTTTCTCTGAGAACTTCAGCTCATGTCCCTGGTTTTGCTGTTATTTAAAGGGCACTCTGTGGCTGTGCTAAGCTTGACAGAATATAAATATTACCACTTCATATTCAGGATTCATCTAGAGAGAAGAATATTAGCTGTTTTTTTTTTTTTAATCATGAGGGAATGTATTTAAGCTGTAGTTACCTCAGTGCTTCTATTTCTTGGAGTATTAATACATTAATCTCAAAAATAAGAACATTTGGCACTTATATTGCACTTTGCATGTTCTTAAGCACTGTACAGACATTACCTTGTTAGGCCTTTGTGAGAGGGTTGATCAGCCCTGCTTGCCAAAGAAGGGGAACTCGGCACAGCCAAGCTGCTGGCAGTGAAACAAGATGCAAAGGTGGGAAGTTCTGTAAGGAAAAGAGGGATGAGAATATATCCAGCTTGAGGAACCTTTCTGTGCCTTCCTGGGCTACCCCTTTCTTACTTTGGGGGGGGTTAAAGCCCTGCCTTACTGTGTATTTCAAAGAGAGGGAGACATAAGTGAGCAGGATAATTCCTTGAGGAAATGAGTGTCAGTAGCAAATGGACTTAAGGACCAAGAATTTGCATTTGTTTACTCTGTGTCTGTTCCCCTGTGCCTCTACCTTTCCCCAGAAGTGCTTTGTATGAGGTTTTGCTGCAGACTGGAAATCAGGAGCAGGATGTTTCCGTATGGGTAAAAACAGGGTGTACACTCATTAAGTTTTGTCTTTGTGTGACTTTATTCAGAGGCACAGAAACAAAATGTTGTGAGGCAGAAAGGCAGAACCTTGGTCCAGTACTGTATTTAGACATCCTATTTGTCTGTGTTCCCGACTCAGAGATGTATTTCAGCACAAGCTTATGTCCATCTCTGGACAAAGCAACTTGACTTTCTGAACTAGCCTGAATCTCATTGTGTTCCCATGTAAAATATAACTGCATGCTTAAAATTCAGTACATGGTTTGCTGATTTAAGAACAGGCTGTTAGAGCAAGAACACTTAAGCTTCAGTAAGATGGCTCTTAGCATAATGCAGGAATAAATCAATTAATAATAGTGAGGTTCTAACTCCTGCATTTTTTACTTCTAATGTGTTAGAGAAGTTGCACCTGTGGGCACTCGTTAGTAAAAAAAAAGAACAAAAAATCCCAGTATT
This sequence comes from Parus major, assembly GCF_001522545.3. NCBI lineage: Eukaryota > Metazoa > Chordata > Aves > Passeriformes > Paridae > Parus > Parus major. The sequence goes on from NC_031768.1 coordinate 93,663,239, forward strand.
TGCCGGGAAACGCCCTGCAGCGAGGTCATTATTGCTGCCATTAACATTACAATCACTGTCTCCCTAGTACTCAATACTCCTTAAGCTGTACACTTGCCTGGAAGGATTTTGTCTGCATCCCTTTTATTCCGCACTCCTGCTTGAAACAAGTTGAGCAGAGTCGTAGCTGAATGTCGGAAGGGCACACACGAGTATGAATGCGTTGTGAAGGAGTAGGTGCCGGCCCAAAACGCTCTGCGTGTAGGAGAAAAAAATTCCAAGGCACGTGTGGAAGCACTAAATCGATAGTATTGTGTAAAAAGCACGTTTTTCACACAGGTACTGAGACAAATGCAGCCTTCAGGCAGGTCAGGGGGGTTGCAAGAGTTTACACCATGGCTGAATTCGGCTGCCAGTGTTAATGTCACTAATCTGTTATTTACTGTAAATGTTGTTCATATTTTTGTAGACACGTTATAACCCTTCCATAACTGTTGTTACCGGAGTGGTTCTCTCACTTGAGTTGTCATTAACAAAAGCAGTAATTGAGAGATGCACACGTTTTGTAAAACTGTATTTCCCATCTTAAATACAGAAGAGAAAAAGAAAACAACTTATTTCCGGTTCCTGATGGTCTGTGGTGGTTGTTTGTATTGTTATTTCAGCTTACATTCGTCTTTAAGTATTTTACTTATGAAAGTTTGTCCGGCTGGCAGGAAGAGCCTGTCAGGTGCGGCGGGTGGAGCCGTTTCCAGGACAGGGAGGTGTCCCGGGTGGAGCACGGCTCCCTCGGCACCGGGCAGGCTCTGGGAGCGCGGGCGCGCCGGTGCGGCACCGGTGCGGGGCCAGAGGCCACGCCCTCGAGACCACGCCCATCGCCGTGTGGCCACGCCCCTTAGTGTCTCCCCTCCCGCCCTCGAAGGGCATCGCGCAGCGCAGCGGCGATTGGCTCTCGCTCCCCGTGCCCTGCCCCTTCCCCGCGCTGATTGGTAGGAACGCCGGCCCGGCGGGATTGGCTGGTTCAAAGAGGGGGGCGCGGCCGTACCGCTCGGCCATGGAGGCTGTGCCGTGCGCCGAGCACGGTGAGGGCCGGCCCGGGGTCCCCGTGAGGGCGGGTGTGTGGGGGGCTCGGCTTGATCAGTTCCGCGCTTTTCCGCTCCGCAGGGTCCCTCTGCTTCCTAAAAACTGGCGTCCGCGATGGCCCCAACAAAGGGAAGAGCTTCTACGTGTGCGGGACGCAGGGCCCCGATGCCTGCAGCTTCGTCCTCCCAGCGCCGTAGGTGCAGGGCAGGGGCGGCAGGAGGGGGTCGATGGGACAGGGGATACACTTTGCTGTCCTCAAGGGAAGTTCACTGCCGTGACACCAATCGCAAGCTTGTTTTCTTACGTAGCCTTTGTTTATCGTAGGTGATTGTTTTGCGGTGGCAGTTTCCTGGGCAGTTCGTCTTGTCTGTATTCTTCCGCTTCTCCTTTCCTCCTTTCAGGGTTCCTGCTTCTCACTGCTTGATCCATGAGGGGTGCGTGGTGGAGCTGCAAGTCCTGGTTCAGCAGCCGGACAGAGATGAATACCAGTAAGTTCCTCAAATTTTTTAAAACCCGTATGTCTGCCTTCAAACGGGTGAAACCTATGTTTCTTCTTCCTTCTTTGTCCTATGTTCAGTGCTTAAAATAATGTTCTCAAACTGATTCTGACTCATGGTCGTTTAGTTTTTACAGTTACACGTCAGAAAACCTGAATCTCCTGATTAAGTAGTTTTTCTGTAATGAGGATTTAACATCCACCTAAGCTGTACCTGTGTTCTTTGGGGAAGGGAGGGCTCTTTTTAGAGTATCTCATTTTTATGGCATCTTTGAAGACTTCCATTGTAGGATGCTGCCTCTTAAAAATAAAGATTGTTATTCTTAGGATCAAGAGTATCTTAGCTCTCCTTATTATTTATGAACAAGTGAGATAGTTGAACTACCAGTCATTCAAAGTGGAAACGGGTTTATTGCACATGTTGAAATATTTCGAATTGTTTGATTCTGACTGATATGGCAGTTTCCTTCTAAAATGGAAGAGGAAGAGGGTCATCGAGCCCTGAGGCCTTCACTTACCCTGTTTCCAAATGATTGCCACTTTTATTAGCAGTTGCATCCAATAGTATAAACTTAGGTCATCAGATAATTTTTGTTTTTAATAGAATTGAACATAGCTCTGTGGTTGGGTTCATCCAAAATCAGCATCAAATTCACCAGCGTTAACTCTGATTGCAGCAGTCCTGGTTGGCTGCTAGTTTAAGAAAGAAAGAAACAATATCCGAAGTATTTCTGTCCCTGAGTTGTTATAAAAATGAGGTGGCCTGTGCCGTGTAATTAAAAGAAGAGCTGTCTCCTTGCATCTAGAAATCATAAGAGGCTTCTAAGGCTCTAAACATAGACAGCATTTTTGCCTGAGCAGTTACTCTTCTGTTGCTAAAATTAAAAAAAAAAACCCAAACCCTAGGAATCTTTATTCAGAGAACACTACTCCTGTAAAAAGCTCTGTTGCTAGTGTTCATGGCCTTTTGTTATGCAAAGGTATGAATGTAAAGTACAGATTAACAGAACTTGTATATAATGGTTTTTGGTGCAAAGTACTTTTAAAAGAATGCTTAGAGCTTCTTTACTGGCTCCTGGGATTGAAATCTTGTTTTAATCCTTGGTAGGTTGTTTTACCGGTGCCTTAAGAGTAAGTTGAATGGGAAGAAATGGTGTGGAAGTGTCCCATGGCAGGTATGAGTGTCTTGTTTGTATTGTAGTATCACTTTATTCTGGCATGACTTTTCATTCCTTATACCATAATCACCTCTGAAATGACTTACTGGGAGATTCTATATTTTCCAATTGAGAAGTGTATCAGGCCTGCTGTCCTCTAGATAAGGATTATCTTTCTCCTGACTTGTGTGAAGTACTCACTGTTCTTTAGTCTTAGAAGAAACTTGGATTTGATTTCTGGCTGTCCTCTTTTGTGGAGATGGTGCTACTGGGACTTGATTCCAAAAAACAAGGGGAATGGCAAAGAAAGTTGAAAACCAGACTTTTTGTTTTGGATTTCTTATGAAATGTTTATCCTGATGCTGTTAAAATGATAGGAAAGATGACTTTGGTAGAGGATGAAGTCTTGCTTGAGGTGATCAGGTTGTGTGTGTTATTAACAGGCTTTAATAATTTGTACATTGGCATTTACTCCCACGTACATATTGCAGGATCCAAAAGCTACCAAAGTGTCAAAACCCGTGGAAACCCAGCCCAGGACAGTACCTTTCTTCAATCCCACTAGCCAAAGAAATCCATTCAAAGTACTAGACAAGAATTGTGCTCCATCATCCTGGGAACAAATGAAGCAAAGAAATGGAGAGGAAAGTAAAGCAAAAGGAGTTAAAGCAGACAATGAGTGTGTGCTGGTGTCACATAAAGAAAAGAAATCAACCTCTGATTCTTCCATAAAAACAGTACCTCTAGAAGAGCTCAAAAATAAAAAGAAATCACCCACAGGAAGTAAAAGTGACCCAGAACTTCAGCAGACTACAGTGTCTCAATCTAAACTTTGCCTTTCTGAGACCAGGAAAGGGAAAAATACACTTTCAGAGGAAGAGAAATATGGTGGCAGTGACAGGGAATCCTGGAAGCCCTCTGATTGTGTGGACAAGGAGCCAGGAGCAAGATCAAAAGTCTTGCCACTAAGTGTTGGAAAGCAAACTACAAGTACCAAGCCTCCAGGGGAGGAGCAGCTGGGAGGAAAAAGCTTAAAAAGCTGTAGGGATAAAGAAACCAGAGAGAAAGATTGCACTAGTCAGAAGAATGGCGAAATGAAACCAGTGTCTAAGGAAGATACCACTTCCCCAGCAGGAGCACAGTCGACATCGAAGCATGCTGCCCTGAGAGGAGGGGCAGAGGCAGAATTGCCCAAGGCACAACTCGGGCCAGGGCTGCCACAGCCTCCTGGTGAAGCCTCTGGCAGTGACAGTGATGAAGTGCAATTTGTTTGTTCCTCATCAGGTAAAAGTAAACCTGAGAAATCAGTTGAGATTCCTACAGGAAAATCAGGAAAGAGTGTGCAGGGGACATCTTTGGATGCAGCAGCATCACATCACATGGAAGGACCCCAGGACCCTAAAGTGCTTCATAACCATCTTGTAGTCCAGCTGAAACAGAAAAAGGTCATTTATTTCAGCTATTATTTGGGGGCTTTATTGTTCTGATTCCAAGGTGACTTCCTTTACTTGGGACAGGCATCAGAATATGGTATCTCCTCACAGCAGAAACTCAAAATGGGGTTTAGGAAGATGTGGCATGGGAGGGCATTCAGCCTATGTACAGACTGGTTGTATTAAGCAGATACAAACCAGTTACCTGTAAGGTAATACAGTCTTCTGCCTTTGGGGATGCTCAGTTTTGACTCCCCTGAGGTCGTGTCTTGTCTTTTACCCTGAAAGTAATTTGCATAAAATGGAATAGTGCACAGCCAGTTTAACCTTTGTAAATAACAAGGCTGTATCTGGTAGCCTCTTTTGGCCTTGTGCAGTAGTTGTGATCTGGCTATGAAAGCTCACTCTAGGGTGAAATAAACTACCTGCCTGTTTGCTTTTTTGTTTTTTTCAATAATTGCCCATCACTGTTTTTCATTTTTATTATAAGCCCCCCTGTTTGTCTAGAGCTCAGAGCAGAATCTTGAAATAAAGTCAGAATTGTTGTGCAAGCATAGAAAGAAAGGTGCAAGTAGGTTAAATATTGTGGATATTTTAAGAGATGTTAAGATTGTCTGACTCACCTGCCTGTTTCATAAAGAGGAGACCCCGTGTCCTTCCATATTTTCTAAACACTAATGGTTAGCTTATTTTCTGCTAAAAGACTTTTTAATTGCACTGAATGGCACTTGAAAGCTTTTTGAGATTACAGAACAGTATCAAAATACAAATTTAAATGGGATGAGATTAGTTCCTTTTAGACTTCTGAGCTGATTGTTCTGTGTCAGCAGAGAGCTTGGTAACCACACTCAAGTTTTGGTTTCTTTTTTCCAGAGTACATTGGCTACAGTGAACGTTCAGTTGCTGCCAGATAAAGGGGAACGGTTGTTAAAGCAAGTGCAAGATTTGGAAGCTACACTCAGTGCTCTTAACATTTCAGCAGCAGATACTAGTGAAAAAGGTAGGGCTACTTTTTTTTTTTCTTTTTGACTGCAGAAGTTTACAAAACACTTTGTCTTAAAACACTTGTTAATATTGAGGAAATATAGCATAAACTTATATATGGCTTGTGGTCTATAAAACGTTTGTCTGTTGAGATTTACTGAAGAGGAAAAGTGTTAATTGCAAAATATGTGTCTGGGAGCAGATGAATGGAACAACTCAAATGTTTCCTCTGTAATGTGGTGGCTTCCCAAGGGAGTTTCCTCCTAAGGTTAGGATCTAGGTTTCCAGCTTTAGCTACATGATTGAGACAGGTATCTTTGAGAACATGCCGATGAAGTGCTAACTACCTGTGTTGCATTATGGAACTGTGCTGTTCATGCATGTTGTCACTGAATATTCCAGTTACCAGATTCAAAATGAGCAGCTTGCAGTGGGGCATTCCTGAGAGAGCTGAGCTCATGAGCTCTTGGCCCGTTTGTTCTTGGATGTTTCAATAGTTTTTGTGTTCAAAATATTGACAAGAGAGATGTCTTCAAAATTAATCATCTGGGAACAGGGTGCAAAACTGACCTTGTCTGCACTACTCTGAGCACAGTTGCAGAGTTCACTGTTGCTGTAAACCACATACTGAGGCTGGAACTGGACTTGCTGCCTGTCACAGCAGCAGGCCAAGAGCACATGCTGGTAATTGCAGTGGCTCAGGTGATGTGCTGCTGTTAAACTGGTGTCACCACTTCACAGTATTTTGCAAGCAGACTACTGGGCAAAATAAAGGCTATTCTTTGGGCTGTAGAGCAAGGCTCTGAGAATCACTGTGCAAGGAGGAGTGAGAAAGTGAGGATCACTTTCCAGGGTGTGATTCCTTTCTCCTTAAGGGCAAGATAGCAGAAGCAGCAGCTGCCATGAAGAACCTTTGTCTAACCCAGTTGGCAGGCCAGGTGGTACGAAGCTGATAACACCGCTCCCGCTCCAGGATCCTACAGCAAAGGCCTCTGCAGGCTCACACAGTCACCTCTTGGCTGCTGCTACTTTGGGTTCCAGTGGCCAAAGTTTTGGAAGTAAGTATAGAAAGACTTTGCCATTACAGAGAACACTGTTGCGTACTATTTCTGAAGTAATCCTGCAACTTGAGGATACATGTGAGAGTACTAAGGCTGTTTTGTTACTGCATACTGTCCCTCAGGCATCTGTAGCCACTGAAGTTAATCTCTGAGTTGAAAGATCTATTTGGGAAAGTTAGCTTTGTAAACACATCTCTGGTACTGTATCTTTGCAGTGGCTGCTGGTGTACAGAATCTGTATGGGGGAAGAATGACAGAAGACCGACTCAGGGCTGTACACAGTGCCATATTTGAGGCTATTAATAATCTTCACAAATCTCTAGAATCCTGTCCAACAGAGGAGACAGCAGCTGAAGATCCCTCTGGACTGAAGGTGGGTTGGCAAGGATGGAAGTTGTCATACTGATGAATGAATCACAGCCTGAGTGGTACCCTAGAGCATTCCTTCCTTCCCACTTTGACATACTTTGCATCTTGCTGGAAGGAGATACACTAATTACATTCCATCCATGTTGTTTGTACATGACTGGCAGAACAGAAGTGTGAGAACAGGCTGAGAACCTCATTGTTCATTCTTCCTGGTGTGCCAGAAGAACTAATCTCTCAAAACAGTGTTGTGGGTGATTGAGTTCATGCAGTGTGATGGACTCCAGAGTAGTCAGCTCTGATCTGTTTGATGTTATATGCAAGGTATTGGAACAAAGGCACATGCCTCTACAGGATGGTGTGTAGATGCATATGTTGTGTCACTTGTCACATTGTCTTGGGACCTTTTCAGTGGTGTGGAAGGCCACTGAATGTCCTTTGATGGTAGTATGTAGTCCCTCTTCCTGTTTCAAGAGTCTGTAGGGGTCTTAGACTTGGTGAGAAAAGGGGAAGCATTCTCAATCCTTTTCCTTGACAGTGGTAGCTGTTGTAAGCAAGGTTGTCTGGGGTGGATTTTCCAGCTGAGCAAGCTCGTGTTATCTGCTCTCTGAGAGCACTGAGGCACTGGGCTGGTTAGTGCAGGAAACATTAGGAAGACTCATCTGTGGTACTGCTGTCCTCCTGTCTTCAGTAGTTGGTTACCTTGGGTATCCCAGCCTGTGTGGAAAAACAACAGGTAGGTAAACTCCTTTGAGAAGGATTGTACTAAAACAATTGAACAGGATAATTGGTACAGGAAACAGAAGTGTCTAAATTTTGCCAGGTGTTTCCTTCAAATCCTCTCTCTCACCCTCACAGGTCCCACTGCTGCAGCACCAGAAACAGGCACTTGCATGGCTCCTCTGGAGAGAGAGTCAGAGGCCGTGTGGAGGAATTCTGGGTGAGCAACAGAACGGCAAAATCGATATTGTGGGGCAGATCTATGGCAGCAGTTTTGCATGTAACTTATTTGGTGGCAAATAACTGGTTATTTTGTAGGCATGTCAAAAGGGCTTGTTTCCTGAGCCCTGTTACCAAGTACAGGCATTAACCAATTACTAAATCATACCCTGAAATTTTCATCTGTGTATTTTGATTTTCTGGGCTTCCCAGGGCACTTTCTGTTGTATTTCCCTCGGTATAGATCCAGGTGGGCTCACCTGACTCACCTGAGGTTGTTATCAGCATTTCTGCAGGTGGTAACTTGTGTGTCTTTTTGCAGCGGATGACATGGGCTTGGGGAAGACTCTAACGATGATTGCTCTCATTCTGGCCCAGAAGCAGCTGAAGAGAGAGAAGAGAAAGGAGACATTAGAAGTATGGCTATCCAAAAACGGTACAGAATTGCTTCCATCCAACAGCACATATGTTATGATGAAGTGTCATCTGAAATGCCTAAAGCATTATAGGTTAAGAGGTCATAGAACAACACACTCTGTCTGTACTCACTTTCCTTCTGCAGGAAACTTTCATTTGGCTGAATTGTACTGGGCTTCCTTGCATGACCTTTCTCTTGCTCAGGGTCATTTTTGTTTCCCATTTCATGTGTAGGGTTTTCCAGCTCATTACTTTATATTGTTTTGGGATTTTTTTTTAACTGTTCTTCTGAAATAGTTAAATCCAGCATATGCTGGCTTTGCAAAAAGTTTCATCATTTTTTAAACATATGCATAGTTTTCACAGGGACTTCAAGTAGTTACTACTCACCTCTCTGTAACTGATCTTTTTTCTTTTCAGCTCTCCCCCGACACATCTTGTCCACAGACACTGGGGATGTTAGTGCTTTTTTAAAGAGTACTGCTTCTGTGCCCATAGTCTGTACTATCTGTGTCCTCATGGAACTGGTTGGACACTCTTCTCAATTGTGAATTTCTAAAAATTCTGTCTTTATTCTAGTCTAATGTGAAGACATTGAAACCTGTCTGCAATATTTTCTTCTAGACTTCACTGTCATCCCTTCCCATGGCACTTTAGTCATTTGTCCTGCATCCTTGATCCATCACTGGAAGAAAGAGATTGAGAGACGTGTGGCCTTTGGCAAACTGAGGGTCTATTTGTACCACGGGCCAAATCGAGATAAGCACGCAGAGGTGTAAGTGCTAAACCATAAATATGACCAAGAAAAGCAAAATACTACATAGCAAGAGATTTGTGTTTATCAAAGTTGAAATTCAGTGGATATAGAATGATGGGAGAATGTGAACTTATTGAAATGTGGAAGGTCCAGAACATCAGGCAGATGTTGCTGTCAAAGTGTATTTAATAAAACATTTATGGTCTGTGCCCATGCCCAGTGGTTCTGGTGGAGGCTGTCACTGCTTCCGATGGCAAAAAAAATAAAAGGTGCATATTCTCTAAAATACATTTAGTCTTCTTACAAAATTAGTTCCTTATCTGTTCTTGCTCCTGATTACTTCTTTGCCTTCATTCAGGCTTTCTGGATATGATGTTGTTGTCACAACCTACAGCCTTCTCTCCAAGGAGGTTCCCACAAGCAAAGAGGAAGGGGAAGTCCCTGCTCAGGACCATGATGTGGGGGTGAGAAGCCATAATGTCAATAGGGAATTGCCTTAAGGTTTTGTTCTGAGGTGTTGTAAACTATTGTTGTTTCAAGTAGCACCTTATATGTGCTATAGTGAGTAGCAGCTTGATTTTTATTTTTTTTTTTTACTAAGCCCCTGTTTATTTTTGTAAAAGCAAAGTGATGAGAGAAATTGCTGTGATGTGCTGCAAGAACAGATAAATTCACAATATATCTCTTCTGCAGAATTATAGACTATGCTACAGTTGAAGTGTCTTAGGAAGTAATTTTAAGAATGCAGTGGTGAATCTCATTCTCCTTTTGAGGTGAAGGAGCAGTAGAATCTCCTGATTGATGTTCTTTGTTTCTTGAAGCACTAATGTCACTCCAAACTACCAGAAACCTGTTGTGCTCAGGTCAGTCTGAGCTGAGACTGAGGCAGCTTCCATGCTGCCTTGAAGAAACAGCAGTATGCTGCTGGCTGAGCTGTGGAAATAATTGTGATTACTGAGTGCTGACTGAAATGACTACACAGTGTAGAGGAAGTCCTTTGCTGTCTCCAACCTCTGTGCACAGCTCTAGATGTAGTTCTTGAAGAAAACAGGACTTGGAATTTCCTGAAACTATAGATGGCATCTATAAAATTTTGAGAGATCAGAATAATTGTGGTCTTTCAGCTTAGTGTAGTGAAACTTTACTGATATGAAACACCTCTTGAAGCAAGAACATTATATAATAAAATGCTAAAAGCAAGAAAAAGAGAAAAATGCTAGAAATTGTTATTGAGATCAAGCAAATAGGTTAGTTTCTGGCTTATAAACTGTAAACATGGAAGCTTTAAAGAGATGATTTTTAGACACCATTTCTTACAAGACGCTAAGATCACAAACTGTTGCTGTCTAACATCAGGAAAAGACTTCTGGCTGGAAAAATTAATTTGCTTGTGGTTCTTTGGAGAGCCTAGGTTTTGCTTCAGATCATAGTCTTTTTTTCTTTCAGAGTGGATCATCTCCCTGTTCCCCTCTGCTCAGGGTAGCCTGGGCTCGAATTATATTGGATGAAGCTCACAATATTAAAAACCCACGGGTTCAAACCTCTATAGCTGTGTGCAAATTGAGAGCCAGTGCCAGATGGGCTGTCACTGGGACACCAATACAGAACAACTTGCTGGACATGTACTCTCTCCTGAGGTGAGCTGGCTACATATGACCACACAGACAGGGATCCAGTCCTAGTAATTCTTCTCTGATGAAATGCTGAAGTTGTTTCTAAGTCTGAGATGTGCTGAGATATGTGGAATAGTAGGATTAGTTATGTAAATGCTTAGCACTGGATTGCAAAGGCTATGGTTGAGGCATTGCACAAGGCTGACCATGTGTCTGCTGTTGCCATGTAGCTTTTCTGCCTCCATGGAAAACAAAGGGGAAATTACCTTGGATCTCCTTTGTGTTCAGGATGAGTATGCACAAAACCAATTTTAATGAGGAGAGATGTTATGAGTTAATTCCTGTTGTTACCAGGTGGTGGGAGGACCACCTTGGAGTGTTGTGCCACAAGAGCATTGAAGGAAAGGGTGAAAACTTTGGATTCTCTGAACAGTGATGAAGGTGCTCTTCATTGCTGAGGGGGGAAAGGTTACAAATGGTGTTGGAGAACCAGAGATAACTTGCATTTGAAAATAATTTTGGATAATTGTAATTAATTGTCAAGTAAAAAGCTTGCTATTTTGAAATAATAGATGAATATGCTTTTGGCAAGTGCCTCTGCATCCTGATGTCTTTTGTTTGCTGGTGATGCTTGAAACATAATGGGCTAAGAGGAAATGATGGGTACAGCATCAGATGCTTACAGTGCTGATGATGGTAGGACATCTAAGCAACAAGTTGTCACCACCATTACACTGGAAGTATAATGTTTACCTTACATTACATTAATGTCCTTGGTCATGCAGTTATGGCATTTGAAAATGGTTTGTTTTGGTAGCAAGGAATTTGGTTCTGGTCACTCCAGAGTAAATGAAGAACTCTTCTTCCCTTGGTATGAAGTCTCCTTCCTTCCTATCACAGATTTCTACGTTGCTCTCCTTTTGATGAATACAAAGTGTGGAAGTACCAGGTAGATAACAACACAAGGAAGGGAGGGGAGAGGCTAAGCCTCTTAACCAGGAGCCTCTTACTGCAGAGAACTAAGGACCAGCTGGATTCAGCTGGCAAGCCCCTGGTAAGAACTTCACCCTCCAAAATGATACCATTATTCCATTGTTTTCCTTGCAGCAGACAGTTAGTTATTTACAAGCATAAATTTGTTAATGGGTGGGGTTTCCTATCTGCTGCAGTGTCTTGAGCAAGAGAAGCAAATGCCTGTGGGATGCTTTGGTTGCTTACCCAGAAAGTAAAATTCAGGAGAATAATAAAACTTTTCAGTTTTAAATCACATGCAGACAAAAATATGCCAAGTAATTGCACGTAGATGGCCGCTTAGTGGAAAGTTAGTCTAAATCACTGGACTAGCCTAGATCTCTGAGAACTCAAGATGTCATATCTCAAATGGACCCGATGTGGGCTGGAGCATTGGCTTTCTGCATTGCTTTTTACAAACAGTCTGTTGAATGGAGAATTAGATCATAGGCATGTCTTAAGCCTTTAAAAAGTATAGTTTTGGTGTACCGTCTGATTCTGAAAAGGGAAATAAGGTACTCTAACAACACAAAAATTAATTAATCCCTCTGTGGTAGTTGAGCAGTTCATACATAGTAGCTCATGCCTCTTGTTATTGGATGAGTGGGAATAAAGATTTTATTGTGAGTGTTAAACAGGCTCCTTGGAGTTCTGTGAGTGTCTGTGTTGTGTCAACTGTGTAAATACATACAGCTTTAGTGAACAAACAGACTTAAGAGTACTGTGTTAAATCTTGGATTGCTGGTGTTTGTGATGTTCTCTAAGACTTGTGCACTATGTATGTCTGACCCTGTGAATTTTCACTTCAGGTGTCTCTGCCCCAGCGTAGTACACAGTTGCATCAGTTAAAACTTACAGCAGAGGAGCAATCTGTGTACAATGTGCTCTTTGCAAGATCCAGGTAGGAATATGGGTAGAGATACATTATTTTGTGGGTTTGTTTCTTATTGGTATGGGAATCAGAGGAGAAATTCACTTCAGATGAGGAGAGCTTTTGGATAAACTCCTGTTAATTTTTTCCTCTTCTGATTTATCTGTCTGTTGTGTTTGAAAATACATTGCTTGTTTGGATAGTAGGCAAAACTGATGGATTTCTTTTCTCCCATATATTCATGCCTCATATGAGCTTTGTATTCTAGCCTTATGCTTAATCTCACTGATTTCAAGACTCCAAAGACTTGGAATTATGAGTGTTTCTTAAATGATGAAGTGGGAGCACCTGTAAAGGAGATAATTATCATCTTTGCTCTGAAAAGATTCTTGTACAAGTAGAAATTATGGTCTCTCCAGATAGCTGTAATGCAAGCCAGCATCATTTTGTGTTCTCTTAGGCTCTTTCAGCAGTGTCACTGTAAAGAATTTTCCTTCCTTTAAAATACACATTTAAAGGTGTTCTCATACTCAAAAAGCAGCCTTGCTTTCTCTTGTGATTTCCAAATTGCATCTTTGGTTTTGATGATACTCAAGTTAAATAAAACCTGGGGTTTTTATGTGATGGTTTGGTGACTGAATAATTAATGAAACCTTCCTTACCTTAATGCATCATCAGCTTGCTAAGCTCAGGTCCCTCTTGCCTTTTTTCTTGCTGTGAATCCCAGTGTCTTTGTCTTGTTTTTACAGGTCAACACTACAATCCTACTTAAAGAGACAAGAGCAGAAAAATGAAGGCAGAGAATATGATGGTGGTAATCCCTTTGAGAAAGGTATGAGCATGCCCTTCCCTGAAAACATTTGCAGAAGTGGCTCTTAAGTGCACATTCAGAAGTGGGAACAGACCTGGGGTCAGGACTTAGAAATTCTTTGGAAAATGCTCCCCTCATGTTACAAAGACTTTTACCTTAATATTCTAAAAGTGTTGTTCTCATCTCTTAACCGTTTTGGCTCTAAAATTTCCTTTGAAATAAAGGTCTAGTTGCTCAGATAACACATGTGAGCATTACTGTATGGTATATCATACTCTGACTTGTTGTTGCCTTTTTCTTTCTTAATTAAAGTGGGGGGTTGATACGTTCCCATGTTAAAGCAGGTATTTGCTTTCCTGTTCATTCTTGACTCCTCTTCATGAACTCTTCCTCAAGGTGGGTGGGCAGTGCTTGGAAATGCCTCCCAGACGTCTTGATATTTTGTCTTCCTTCCTTGACAGTTGCACAAGAGTTTGGAGTCAGTCAAAAAGAATTTGTAGCAGGCTCACAAAGTGCTTCCCAGGTCTCAAGTACTGCCCATGTCTTGTCCATGCTCTTGAGGCTCCGTCAGTGCTGCTGCCATCTCTCCTTACTGAAAGTGGTAATTGTATTGTAGTGGTGTGGAGGGTTTTGTGGGGTTTATTTAAGTATTTATGCAAGTTAATGACTTGCTAACATATTTGTTTTTCTTAGCTATGAGAGTATGAACAGAGTCAATTTTAGGATTCTGTTTTAAAGCCCAAGATGCTTTAGATGGGCTTACCTTCTGCTAAAGAGTTCCTCAGCATGATTTATATGGGCAGCTGTGTCTTTGGAAATGCCTTGATTCAAATAAAAAGGGAACTAGAATTTTAATGGTAGCCTTGATCTTAACCTAGCCTTGAAAAGTGCAGGAGTGTAGCCTGTTTCAAGGGCTCGTGTGTTGGAGAGCTCTGTCAGTGCTTTGAGGTTGCCTTGCAGGAAGCAGACTAATCTTTCAGGAGTTCTTGGCTCTGAGCTATATATTTAGCAGCTGTAGAGAAAGTTCAGCTGTTAGGGGAACAGGGAAACATTTATGTTCTAACATCTGTAGTCCTGCAGTTGTTAAATGCTGGGAGGAGATGTGAGGAGACGACCACAGGAAATGGCTAAGCTCACATACTTTCCATACACTGCCCCTTTTGGGGTAGAATAAAGGTCCAAAGGGACTGTTTGATCCAGTAGTGTTTCTTAATTGTTCTGTCTTCATATTGCATAGCATACTTCAAACCCAGCGTCCTCAGCAGATGCTGTGCAAGCTGGATCAGTAGTGAATTTGATCTCAGGCTTGACTGTGATCCCTTATTATTTTGCTTTCTTCCCACAGGCTCTGGATCAAGTTAACTTGAACAGTGAAGGCCTTGCACTCTCCATTGAGGAACAGCTTAGTGCTTTGACACTGTCTGAGCTCCAGACTCCTGATTCCAAATCAACAGTCTACCTCAATGGCACAGCTTTTCAAACAGATATCTTTGACATCAGCAGGGAGAGCACCAAGGTATTCTGGTTGTGCCATTCTTACCTTCCTTGAGAAGCTTGGATTTCAGCATTTTGGTTCTTAAATGGCTCATGAATTGTCACACCTTGGTAATTGTAGATCAAGCTAAGTTGCCAATTGAGATGAAATCAGGTGAGTAGGTTGATAGCCTGCTGAACCCCTGCTGGGAAGGCTCCAACTTCTCACAGGTAGAGGGGTACTTCTAGTACAGCTGTGAGAATGTGACTGCTGAGAAACTGTAAGTGAAAATCTTAAGCAGTGGACTCCCAGAAGTTCAGAAGAGCTTGCATGTGAAACCTTGGTGCTTGTGATGAGCTAGAAAAAAGGGATGGCAACAAGAGGAGAGATTGCAATAACTTCTCACAGGAAGGTTGGAATCTGTAAGGCAGGCTTGTATGATTTGGTTTCCTGTCCCTGTTTTCTGTGGTGGGAGTGTTCTTACCAGTGACTGTTAAAAATCTCTTCAAACTCTAAGCACAAAAGAAATTCTAGTTGAAAAGCTATTCTGATTACTTTCTACTTTTAATAAAGAATATCCAAGCATGAGGTGGATTATGAGAGCAAGCAGACTAATGTTTTGGATTTTTTTTTCCTGCAGATAGCTCAACTCTTGGCTGAATTGAAAACTATTCAGAGTCACTCACCGCCTCAGAAAAGGTTAGCAAGCATGTCCTTTTCTGTAGTCATAGTGATTGAGAGAAGCACACTCTTTCTTGACAACAGCAGAAATAGCTTAAAATAATTGAATACAAAACTCGTGGTGAAATAGTGACAGTACTGCAGTAGTTGAACCCAAGTGTTGAGAAAAAAGTCTAGGACAAAAGAGGGGAGTTTAAGATACAGGTAAATGTAAACATAAAGGAACATGTGAGAAATCTCAGGCCTTGAGGCCCAGGAAGACCATTCTCCAGAAATAGGACTGGGAATAGTTAAGTTGTGATGAGAAGTATTTGCCCACCCCACAATCCAAAAAAAGTGGAGGACTAAAGTAGAGATTAAAACTGAACCTGTTAGAGATAAAGGAATGCATTGATCACAGGACTTACAGAAAGCTTTTTTCCAGTCTTTTCCAAAAAGCATTCCCATCATAAGAATGGGAGCACCAACATTGCTTTTGTTCCCTTTCAAGAAACTATCAAACAAATTACTCCCTCACAAACTGTTTAGCCCAAGAAGCTGGGGAGTGAGAAGCTATAGTGAATCTAAATTTGGTGTTGCTATTGATTTTTGTGTTTTGCAGAAAAAGCTGTGTTGTGACTCAGGTTTGTGGTTGGGAGGTGGAAATGTGAAATCCAAAAATGGTGGCAGAAGCTATAGACTTAATTTATGTGGAGTTTATTGGGTATTAGCCTTCCACAACAAGTTCTAGCACTGCATCTCTGTTTCTGAATTGGGAGAGGGCTTGGCTCCAGTTTGCAGTGGGGAAGGGTGCCTGAATTGTTGTAGCCCCTTGGGTGAGACACTGCAATGACCAAACTGTTCCAGGACAGAGTTGGTTGTAAACTCCCTGTTCTCTCTCCAGTGTGGTTGTCTCTCAGTGGACGAGCATGCTCAAAGTTGTGGCTGTGCACCTGCAGCGCCTGGGGCTGAAGTATGCCACAGTGGATGGCTCTGTCAATCCCAAACAGAGGATGGATGTGGTGGAAGAGTTCAATAACAATCCCAGAGGGCCTCAGGTATGCATTCAGGGCAGGGAAACAGTCCCTAGCACTGCTATGAACAGCTTTGATGTCTGACTGTGACTATAAAAAAGATTCCTTAACATTCTTTTGGCCTTTGAAGGTAATGTTGGTCTCGTTGCTGGCTGGAGGCGTTGGCCTGAACTTGACTGGAGGAAACCATCTCTTTCTCCTTGACATGCATTGGTAAAGGGAAATACAAATTCCATCTTGGAGGGGATATGTAGGGCATGCTGCTTGCTTTCTCACTGCATGTATTATAATGTCTGATGCAACTGGGTTAGGAGGGAGGTGTTTAGTATTCATTGTAACTTTGTCAGTTGGACCCATCTCTTACATAAATATTCCTGAGTTACGGGGTTTGTCTTTTTGCTTCACTCTCTTTCCTCACCACCTACTCAGCTTTCTCTGAGAAGCAACTGTTGGCCAGACTTGGGGCTACATGCTGTCAGTCATGCAGTTGGCTTTGTGTGGAACCCAGGCCAAAGGGAAATACAGTCAGGGTGAAGGCTGGCCATCAAGCTGATAAACCTAAGGTAGCCTGGGAGCAGTTTTAGCTCTACAGAGGAAGAAAACAGGATTCCCAGGAAGGCAGGAAGATGAGGCAACTTTGTTTTTTTAATTACCTTGTAGGAATCCTGCTCTGGAGGACCAGGCGTGTGACCGCATTTACCGTGTGGGGCAGCAGAAGGATGTTGTGATACACAGGTCAGCATTTTACTTAGCAGAACAAGGAGCTGCTGCTTATATACTGCCTGGCTTTAGGTTTCTCTGCTTAGAGCTAGACACAAGGTCTAACCGTGGCATTGAGATAAAAATGTTTTCATGTGTTGTGTGGCATTGGCATGCATATTGCTGTCCTGAAAGCTAGCAGGGTTTTCAGCTTGTAAATTACTGGGAATGTCCTGTTTGTTCCTGAGAACGGTTTGGGTGCTAAACCATTTCTCTTAATTGAGTGGAGATTTTTTCACTGTGATCCCTAAGCCTGAACCTTTATAGTATAACTAATAAAAAACACATAAAGCACTTCCAATAATTAGCAAAGTTGACTTTTAGTAAAAGCACCTGTAACTAAATACTGTAAGATTAACTTGGTTATAATGCATGCAAAGCACATTCAAAGACTGGAATCTAAAATGCTAATTTGGATACAATGTTTTTTGTATACTAAACCAGTCAGTTATCAAGCAATAATTATAGGATTTTGTCACAGAATTACTGTTACTTCAGATGACCAGAGTTGAGACCTGAAGTGCA